>NC_092413.1:214652100-214952100 GCF_040894005.1 Engystomops pustulosus
AATGTAATTATTTAACCCCTTAATGACTGCCGAATCAGGTTTTAACGGGGGATATTAAGGGTAGCAGGTCAGAAGAAGATCGAGGGACATTGGGTCCTGCTGGTGCCGGGGCTGTATCATTACAGCCCACCATCAGATCCCTGGTCTTTAACCCCTTATACGCCGCAGTCAAGCATGACCGCTGCGTGTAAGTTTGTCCCCGATGGATCAACCCCTCCCCCCCCCCCTCCCCAGGTGCTTACTGGGGGTGCACTCTGTCTTGCTGCAGCCCCGGGGTCTGGCTGTAACTAACTGAGCATGCTCAGTTAGTTACATTATACAGTACAGCAATCGGAGCTTGTTAACCCCTTAGGGACGTGGCCCTTTTTCGGTTTTGCATTTTAATTTTTCACTCCCCACCTTCAAAAATCAGTAACTTTTTTATTTCTTCATGTAAAGAGCTCTGTTTGGGCTTGTTTTCTGCGTAACAAATTGCACTTCATAGTTATGGTACTTATTATTCCAGGCCGTGTACTGGGAAGCGGGAAAAAAATTCAGAATGCAGTGAAAATGATGAAAAAACACATTTTCTTGTGGGATTGGATTTTACAGCTTTCACTGAGCACCCCAAATCACATGTCTATTTTATTCTTTGGTTCGGTACGATCACGGGGATACCAAATTTGTACAGGTTTTATAATGTTTTCATACATTAAAAAAAAATGAAAACCTTCTGTACAAAAAAAAAATTCTTCATTTTGCCATGTTCTGGCACTAATAACTTTTTCAAACTTCAGTGCACGGAGCTGTGGGTGGTGTCATTTTTTGCGACTTTTGATGATGTTTTTAATGCTATCATTTTGACTACTGTATGGCCTTTTGATCACTTTTTATAGAATTTTTTATATTTTTCAAAATGGCAAAAAAGTGACATTTTCGACTTTGGGCGCCAATTTCTGTTACGGGGTCAAACGCCGGAAAATTTCGCTAATATATTTTGATAGATCGGACATTTCGGGACGCGATGATACCTAAAGTGTTTATGATTTTTACTGTTTATTTATATTTATATCAGTTCTAGGGAAAGGGGGGTGATTTAAACTTTTACTTTTTTTACTATTTTTTCATATTTTTTAAAAAAAATTTTAAATTTTTTTTTTACCATTATTTAAGATCCTCCAGGGTAATTTAACCCTGCAGGGTCCGATTGCTAATACTACGTACTGCAATACTACTGTATTGCAGTATATAGCAATTTTACAGTAATTTTTAATAGCCTGCCCTCTGCTGGCTATTATAAATCATTGCACATGGCAAGCCTACGAGTCTCAATGAGACTCTAGGCTGCCATAGCAACCGATCGCCGTCCTCAGATGACATTCCTGGGGCCGGCGATCGTCCATCCAAGATGGCGGCACCCATATAACTGTATGTTATGTGCCGTGGTCAGGTTCGACCGCTGCGCTTAACAGGTTAACTGCCGCGATCGGTGCCAGCACCCACCGCGGCAGTGACAGGCGGGTGTTGGCTGTTTTATACAGCCGTCACCCACTGTGTATGGAGAGAGCTCAGCTCGTGAGCTCTCTCCATACACCGCATGCCGCACGAGGACGATATAGATCGTCCTCGGTCGGCAAGGTGTTAAAGGCCAAGTGTGGAGAATTTAAAAAAAGAAAAAAAAAAGGTTAAAAACCATTTTATAATAATAATAAAATAAAAGTCTCCTAACCACCTCAGTTACATATAAAATCCAAATAAAGTCTATAAAACGAAACAAAAACGTACACATTTGGTATCACCGTGTCCGTATTAACTCCCTGCGGACCGCCCACTGATTTTAGATGTCGGTGGGCGCAGGCCCCGAGTCTGCAGCAACATCTTTAGACGCTGCTGCAGTTTTCTGCTGCTCCCGTGCTAGCCACAGGAGCGGGACTGGGTCTCCAGGTGCGGTTTGTTACTGCGGTTTGTTGCGCTGAATGAGCACGGAGCCGCCACCAGCTCTATGTACTTGGCAGTCACGTGACCAGCGGGGCTAAAGGGGTCAAACAGAGCTGCTGGGTCTAATTAGACCCAGTCCAGCTCTGATCAGAATCCCCTGTGACAGTTGGTCATTTCCCCCAATGTCGGATTGGGTGTCCTAAGGCGCACCAGAGAAAATCAATCTGGGGGCCCACTCTTCATTATCCCCCAGGAAATATACTCTATCAGCCTTCAAATTGTGTTGTTTCCTGATGGCCCTCTAGGGTTCAGTATTGGGTTGAGCCAGGGCCCACCGGAGGATCCTCTGGTACTCTGGTGGGCCAGTCCGACACTGATTTCCCCTGTAACTGGGACTCTTATAGATGCCTCAGTTACAGGGGAAAGCTTGAAAAAGGAAAAAAAATGAAGTAAAATTTTTAAAAAAGTGAAAATGTCCACCAGGGGTCTTTTATGACCTCATGGGGGACATATAAAGTAAAAACACACACAAAAATATCAATAAATATTCATAAAACTACAATGAAATTCCCCCATATAATAAAAAAAAAAATCACTACACTAGATAAAACATCACCATTTGCCCGAGACTATACATATTGGGGGTCATTTACTAAGGGCCCGATTCGGATTTTCCCGACGTGTTACCCGAATATTTCCGATTTGCGCTGATTTTCCCTGTATTGCCCCGGGATTATGGCGCATCGGCGCCGGCATGCACGCCGGCAGGCCGCGTCACTAAGGAGTTAATCTGCACAATAAATCTAAATCAATATAGAACCCGCTCAGTGAACGACCTAAAAAAAAAAAAGTCCCGTTATATAAAAGTTTTCAACAAATATCTTCACAGAAAATGGGGCACATTTACTTACCTGGTCCAGTTGCGATCCAGCGGCGCTTTTTCTGACGAGGATTTGGGTCTCCGGGATTCACTAAGGTCGTGCGCCCGATATCCAGCAGGTGTCGCTGCTGCGCCGAGGTCCGCCGGAGTTCACCTTCTTCGTCCCGGTGCATGTAAGTGCTGATCTTGCGACACAAACTTTCTTAAATTCTGCGGCTTTTCCGAATCCGTCGGGTTGTTCGATGTGCCAAAATCTAAAATCCCAGGGCAATTCAGCGCAAATCTGAAATTGTCGGAGAGTGCGCGATTTGGACCCTTAGTAAATGAGCCCCATTGTACTAAAGAGTGATCAAAAAAAGTTACGCGCCCTAACATGATACAACTAAAAAACAACAATTCTTTTCGAAAAAAAACTTAGCCCTCAACCAGATCTGTCAACAGAAAAATACAGAAATTATGTCCCTGAAAAGTTGTCAAGAACCTATATAAATGAGGTATCACCGTAATTGTAGTAAACCAGAGAATATAGGGCAGTGCTGGGGTCCTGGGTTTGACTCCCACCCAGGTCAACATCTCCAAAGAGTTTGTATGTTCTCTCCGTGTGTGCCTGGGTTTCCTCTGGGTCCTCCGGTTTCCTCCCACACTCCAAAAACATACTGGTAGGCTGATTAGATTGTGAGCCCCATGGGGACAGCGACCAATTTGACATGCTTTGTGCAGCGCTGAGGAATCTGTGTGCGCTGTATAAATAAAGAATTATTATAATATAGATAAACTATTATTTTTACATTTTGTTGAGCAGGGAAAAAAAAAAGTGCTTAAAATAATTTTAAAAAATAATAAAATGGATGATTTTGTTTGTGTCCCCCTTGAAATAGTTAATAAAATCTTTTGAATAAGCTGTAGACACCCAAAATTAATTATCTAGACATTGTATCTCATTGTATTTCACAAATAATAAGCCTCATAAGTTCAAATTGCCAAAAAAAATTAAAATTTTATACCCTGTACCATGTGACAATACAAATCTGTTCTGAATGGCGCTGCTTTCATCCTATGCCCGGCCGTACGTCCATACAGCAGTTACCACCACATATGGGGGATCGGTACTCGGGAGAAATTGGGTATCAAACTTTTTGGAGCATTTCATTATTTAATTCATTATGAAGGTGTCATTTTTGGCCTAAATTAATGTATTTTCCCAAAAATTTCCAAAATTTTTGTAAATTGCACTTCCATTTTGGTTTAAC
This sequence comes from Engystomops pustulosus, assembly GCF_040894005.1. Classification (NCBI taxonomy): domain Eukaryota; kingdom Metazoa; phylum Chordata; class Amphibia; order Anura; family Leptodactylidae; genus Engystomops; species Engystomops pustulosus. The sequence continues at coordinate 214,656,148 of NC_092413.1, forward strand.
CCATGTGAAACACTTAGCAGGTTAATAGATGGGGTTATACTATTATTTAGGTCTTTCCAAGTCGCTTGAAAGCTGAGTTGTCCCTCAAAATGTGAGTTTTGGCGATTTTCATGAAAATTTTTAAAAATCACACCTAAAGTTCTGCGCCTCATAACATCCTAGAAAAATGAGAGGACGCATAACATATCATTCCAACATAGAGCAGAGAATCCAGAATTGTTAGTTATCAAGCTCCTATCTGCTTGGAAAGCAGAACATTTCAGATTTTGAAAACGAAGAATTTTTCCAAACTTTTGCCAAATTAGCATTTTTTTTCAGAACAAAATGTAAAACTTATCACTTAAATTTTACAACTAACATGAAGTACAATGTGTCTCGAGAAAACAATCTCAAAATCACCAGGATATGTTAAAGCGTTGCGAAGTTATAACCAATTAGCATGTCAGATGTCAGAGTCTAAAAATCGAGTCTGGTCACTAAGCTGAAAACTAGTGTCGGTGATAAGGGGTTAATGTCGGCCTCCATATTCTCATATTGTGGAGGTGGATTTAAGGGTATACACTGTTCATGTAACTTAATAATGGACTGGCCCATCTTAGAATCATTGGATCCTCCGGTGGGCCCACACTCTAACCCACTACTGGACCCCAGTGGTCTAGGAAGAGACAACCCAAAATTTAGCCAACTGGGCTCCATTGTATAAGTGTTGATGGAAAGAAGGTCTCTTAAATAATTTTATCTGGTGGGCCCAAGTAGCCCTTATCTGACACTGCTCATAAATACCAGATTTGGAGGGGTCCAAACTACCGAACCATTGTGGTTTATGTGCACTACAACTAACAGAGCTCTCTACATCTTGTAGTGGCCAGAAAAGGTACTACCTGAATATCTACTCACTTGTGTTCTCCTGGAATATCCCTTTAAGAAGACTTTGGCCATATAACATTTTGTTCATTTTTTAAGTAAATAAAAGCAATTCTACACGGAAATAAGAAGAATTATTGTGTGTGCTTATTGGCATCACACCATGAGGAGGTTATACAGAGGTGTAAATTATTAAAGGTGTTGAGTCCCTAAAGACACTTATCCCCAGGGGAGATGTTCTACCCGGGCACACAAGGTCTAGGAGCAGCCTATCTACTGGACCCTAAATTAAGGGAGAAGGGGGCTGAGACGCACAAAATCTAACTGTTTGTTGAAAACTGTCTGATTATTGGGAGTCCGCCACCGGGACCACCATAGATAACAACAACGAGGGATTGAAAGACCCCTGAAATATCTATGGGGGATAATTATCAGGGCCTCTTTGCCCCTGAAATAATCGCAAATGTGAGCTTATTACTAGCAATTGCGAATATTTACGCCAATCTGCCGACTTCACGCCAGTGGGGCGTGCAAGGAGTGGGCCAGCTTGGAGCGTTGCTGTCCCGACGCTTGTGAGCTTGCAGCCAGCGAATTTTCACAACTTTCAGGGCCGAAGCCTCATGATGCATTGGGCTGTGCAAGAGCAGTGGCGGGCATGCTGTATGTCTGTATATGGTATTGTATGTGTGTATATGTGATGTGTATACACTCACCGGCCACTTTATTAGGTACACCATGCCAGTAACGGGTTGGACCCCTTTTGCCTTCAGAACTGCCTCAATTCTTCGTGGCATAGATACAACAAGGTGCTGGAAGCTCCTCAGAGATTTTGCTCCATATTGACATGATGGCATCACACAGTTGCCGCAGATTTGTCGGCTGCACATCCATGATGCGAATCTCCCGTTCCACCACATCCCAAAGATGCTCTATTGCAGTGATGGCGAACCTATGGCACGGGTGCCAGAGGCGGCACTCAAAGCCCTTTCTGTGGGCACCTGGGCCATCACCCAAGCACTCCAGACAGGACTCAAAGAATTTTCCTGCAGTTCCAGGCAACTTAAAAGATGCTGCTTTCAGTCATATATTTAAGTGATACTTACTTCGCTACTTAGGTATGTAGGAAGAGGGAGAATGAGTAGACAGGGCCGAATTATCTTTGGAAGACCTTCTGCTTACCCCACAATTCTCTGTGTACAGAGGGACACTGGAAAGAAGCTAAAATTATGTAAATTTTCCATCTTGTCCTGATCATGATCGAACGTTCTTGAAGAACAGGGAGCAATAAGTTACTGCTTTAATTTTTGGTTGGCACCTCGCAATAAATATGGGGGGTTTTGGGTTGCAGTTTGGGCACTCGGCCGCTAAAAGGTCCCCCATCCAGCTTTATGACATGGCGCATTATCCTGCTGAAAGTAGCCATCAGATGTTACAGGGTACATTGTGCTCATAAAGGGATGGACATGGTCAGCAACAATACTCAGGTAGGCTGTGGCGTTGCAACGATGCTCAATTGGTACCAAGGGGTCCAAAAGTGCCAAGAAAATATTCCCCACACCATGACACCACCACCACCAGCCTGAACCGTTGATACAAGGCAGGATGGATGGCCTCAGTTTCCTGTTCTTAGCTGAAAGGAGTGGCACCCGGTGTGGTCTTCTGCTGCTGTAGCCCATCTGCCTCAAAGTTCGACATACTGTGTATTCAGAGATGTTCTTCTGCCTACCTTGGTTGTAACGGGTGGCGATTTGAGTCACTGTTGCCTTTCTATCAGCTCGAACCAGTCTGCCCATTCTCCTCTGACCTCTGGCATCAACAAGGCATTTCCACCCACAGAACTGCCGCTCACTGGATGTTTCTTCTTTTTCGGACCATTCTCTGTAAACCCTAGAGATGGTTGTGCGTGAAAATCCCAGTAGATCAGCAGTTTCTGAAATACTCAGACCAGCCCTTCTGGCACCAACAACGATGCCACGTTCAAAGGCCACAAATCACCTTTCTTCCCCATACTGATGCTCGGTTTGAACTGCAGGAGATTGTCTTGACCATGTCTACATGCCAAAATGCACTGAGTTGCCGCCATGTGATTGGCTGATTAGAAATTAAGTGTTAACGAGCAGTTGGACAGGTGTTCCTAATAAAGTGGCCGGTGAGTGTATATCTTATGTGTGTAAATCTGTGCACACATTTGTGTGTCTGAGTGTATGAGTGCATGTATGTGTGTAATATTGTGTAAATGTGTATAAAGAACTATATGTATATAATTATATAAATGTCTGGGTATATATATATATGTGTGTATACAAATATGTATATTTTAAGGGCGAAAGGGGAACCCCATTCAGAAGTCTACTACGGAGCCCAGTCTCTCCTAGTTACACCCCTGGGTAACACTATGGACTAATAGCTTAACATAAGAATTAAACATCCAAAGCTTTAATGCACATAAAATTACATAAGACACAACACACCTCTATCTCTGCATGCGATCCACACATAGGACTGCACTGAGATAATAATGAGAATATTTCCTTTAATTATATAGCGCACACAGATTATGCAGCGCTGCACAGAGTTTGCCAAATAAGTCCCTGTCCCCATGGGGCTCACAATCTAATCAACCTACCAGTATGTGTTGGAGTGTGGGAGGAAACTAGAGGACCCAGAGGAAACCCACGCAAACACGGAGAGGACATACAAACTCTTTGCAGATGTTAACCCTGGAACACAGCACTGCAAGGCTGTAATGCTAACCCATGCCACTGTGCTGCCATATATAAAACAGATGATATACTGAATACAGACAGGGGTGAACCTAAACAGTCCAGGCCCCATGGCAGTCTAAATCTGCCCCTGAGGGCACAGTATAGCAGGGGTTGCTGTATATAAGGGACCACAATATAGTAGGGGAGAGCTGTGGAATAGAAGTGGTCATACAGCTTGTGCGGTGGGGGCAGGAGTCACTTAGACCATACTACAGGAGCACAACAAAGGCTACAGTACAGTATCATTTTAAAGACAGTAAACAGTAAGTCATCAAATATAGTTATACAGTATTACCTGTGGGGTACACCTGACTGTTTCGGGAAGGGGGCTCACGGTATGAGATGTGAAGGGGTAAACATTTGGGTACTATTGCACTTTAATAGGGTTGGTGATCTGTGCCTTTAAGATGTGTTCTCACTCCTCCCATGTTGCTTACCTCATGATGTCCTCCCCTCCTACAGGACCTGAGGGTATATATGTGACTGATCACTCAAGGATAACTCCCTCTTTTAGGTGACACTCAAGCTGTCCCTCCATTTGAGATGGTGGTTGCTCGGTTGGCCGACTTGCCAGCTGGGAGTCCAGCCAGTCATACAGCTTCCAGAGCTCAAAAATGTGTGATTCTATTCCAAGTGCCTGATTTTGGATATTACGAGTTAATATATAAAATAAATAAAGCTGTGACCTAATTTTCCACCCAACAAGAAGTGTCTGTCATATTTTGGAAGGTACTTGCATGGTTAAAGTTTACTGTTATTTGTGTTATGGGTAACCAGTTAAAGTGCCCTTACAGGTGGTATACATAAGGTGTTCTGTTGCATGCCCTCCAGTCTTGTATGGCCTGTAAAACATAGTTTTTAAAATTTGTATAGATTTTTGTATTGTCTTTTACATGGTATCATGTGATATTATTCAGCCACGAAGTAAAGGTTATAGCAGTGGTCAAGGTGTGGCAGTATTAATCAGTCCTGATGCCGTGGTAATGGTAGTGATCATGCTGTGGGGGTATTATCTGGGCCCTGAGCAGTGGTATTATTTATACTACTCCCTGCCTTATGGTTTATGTTCAGTAACCGTAGGGTTGGAAGTGAATGAATCAGTGTCTGCACATGTGTACAATAGATATAGGAAGCTCAGTACCGATAATCAAAGGTCAGTATTGTGCTGTCACCCTGTATACTGAGGATCACCCTGTATACTGAGGAGTACATCACATACAATACATTGCCTGGAGATGGGGTTCGGACATCAGCCCGGGGGCGCTAACACAATGACATCCACGTGAAATCAGGAGTTTTTGCAGTATGTTTGATTAAAGAAAAGTCAAACAGAACGTCTCCCGGGCACTGCCTGGTTTATAAACCGTCCGGATCTGCTTCATGTACATTACCTGCGGCTCCTTCTTCCACATCCTCACCTCCGAGCAGTAACAGGATCCAAATTCAGGTAAGAGAAGCATCCAACTTTCCATCCACTACATATACAATCGGTTTGTCACTTGTCTATGAGGAGAACAGATTCAAACTCACTTTAGTGCTTGACTTTCTAGAGTAGTCCAAATAATTGAACGTTGTGAAGTTACTTAAATTTTTGTATCTTCTGAATTCTGGCATCTTCTTCCTGTAAGGTTACGGTATGATTTAAGGTCTCCTGGCTCCCTTTCTTTGGATGGAAATATCCAACAGTGTTGAGGGATGGGTTAAGACGTGTGCTGGAGAACCAAGTAGGAGCCTCAGATTGATATTTTGCATACAATTCGGATTCCAGTGGGATCCATTGTAGTCAATAATATTTTTTGGGTATTGGTTATGGAAGCCACATTATAATTTTTCATTCGGGTCCCTTCTTCTGTCGATGGCTGCGACAACAGCATAAAAACTTGAGTCCAGTCTTATCCCATTCTTGTTACAGAACATTCTTGTATCAGGGGGAGTCGGAAGAAACAGGTGATGATCAAATGTGTTTTTGCCAACACTTTTATTATTTTTATGGGGGCTTAATAGCTCTGGGTAGCCCTTGGTAGCCATATACACCACTCGGGTGTATTTTTAAGTGTTTTTATATTGTCTTTAATTGATTGTGTTATTTAATTGCTCAATAAAGTTGTGTGCCACAATTTGCTAATCCCATGTATGCATCCGTCTGTATATTTGCTGATTTGTGTTCCTATGGGATGCAGGGCTTCATATTATTTTACAACTATAGGTAGTGCCTGTCTTTTTTTTGCTCGGTTGGATTTCTTCTTTACCTCTCTCACCAAGGCTCTTCTCCCACGATTGCTTAGTTTGGCTGGATGGCCAAGTTGAGGAAGAGTTGTGGTCGTTCCAAACCTCTTCTATTTTGGGATTATGGAGGACACTGTGCTCTTAGTAATCTTGAGTGCTGTAGAAATTATTTTGTAACCTTGGACATATCTGTTCCTTGCCACAAATCTGTCTCTAATTTCCTTGGGCAGTTTGTTAGACCTCATGATTCTCATGTGGTCTGACATGCAGTGTGAGCTGTGAAGTCTTAAATGGACATGTGTGAGCCTTTAATAATTAAGTCCATTCAGTTTAATTAATAAAAACTGGCCTCCAATGAAGGAGTATAACCATCTCAAGGAGGATCAGAAGGAAATAGACAGCATGTGAGTTATATATGTGAGTGTCCCAGCAAAGGGTCTGAATACTTATGACCATGGGATATTTTCGTTTTTCTTGTTTGATAAATTACCAAAATTATCTACTTTTCAGTTTTCTTTCTGTTAAAATGAAAGAATATACATTAATGCTTACATAACGCACATGCATTTGATTCTGTTCTTTTTCCCAGTTCTTTTTAACACATAATAGAAACACATCATGTGACTGCAGCCTCAATAGTCTATATACAGTCTGTATAGTCCCCCACAACAGTCTATATACAGCAAATTCATAGTTTATATACAGTCTCATCATTATCTACACTCACCGGCCACTTTATTAGGTACACCTGTCCAACTGCTCGTTAACACTTAATTTCTAATCAGCCAATCACATGGCGGCAACTCAGTGCATTTAGGCATGTAGACATGGTCAAGACAATCTCCTGCAGTTCTCCCGAGCATCAGTATGGGGAAGAAAGGTGATTTGTGGCCTTTGAACGTGGCATGGTTGTTGGTGCCAGAAGGGCTGGTCTGAGTATTTCAGAAACTGCTGATCTACTGGGATTTTCACGCACAACCATCTCTAGGGTTTACAGAGAATGGTCCGAAAAAGAAAAAACATCCAGTGAGCGGCAGTTCTGTGGGTGGAAATGCCTTGTTGATGCCAGAGGTCAGAGGAGAATGGGCAGACTGGTTTGAGCTGATAGAAAGGCAACAGTGACTCAAATCGCCACCCGGTACAACCAAGGTAGGCAGAAGAGCATCTCTGAACGCACAGTATGTCGAACTTTGAGGCAGATGGGCTACAGCAGCAGAAGACCACACCGGGTGCCACTCCTTTCAGCTAAGAACAGGAAACTGAGGCTACAATTTGCACAAGCTCATCGAAATTGGACAGTAGAAGATTGGAAAAACGTTGCCTGGTCTGATGAGTCTCGATTTCTGCTGCGACATTCGGATGGTAGGGTCAGAATTTGGCGTCAACAACATGAAAGCATGGATCCATCCTGCCTTGTATCAGCGGGTCAGGCTGGTGTTGGTGGTGTCATGGTGTGGGGAATATTTGCTTGGCACTCTTTGGGCCCCTTGGTACAACGCCACTGCCTACCTGAGTATTGTTGCTGCCCATGTCCATCCCTTTATGAGCACAATGTACCCTGTAACATCTGATGGCTACTTTCAGCAGGATAATGCGCCATGTCATAAAGCTGGAATCATCTCAGACTGGTTTCTTGAACATGACAATGAGGTCAATGTACTCAAATGGCCTCCACAGTCACCAGATCTCAATCCAATAGAGCATCTTTGGGATGTGGTGGAACGGGAGATTCGCATCATGGATGTGCAGCCGACAAATCTGCGGCAACTGTGTGATGCCATCATGTCAATATGGAGCAAAATCTCTGAGGAGCTTCCAGCACCTTGTTGTATCTATGCCACGAAGAATTGAGGCAGTTCTGAAGGCAAAAGGGGGTCCAACCCGTTACTAGCATGGTGTACCTAATAAAGTGGCCGGTGAGTGTATATACAGCCCTCCAGTCTATTTACAGTCTATATTAAACTTTTCCACAGTCTATAGTCTCTCTGTAGTCTATATAGAACCACCTCATAGTCTAAATACAGCGATTCCACAATCTATATAAAGTCCTCCCTTAGTCTTTATACTGCCCCCTCATAGTCTATAAACAGCCTCCCTACAGTCTATAAACAGCCACCCTACAGTGTATAAACAGCCCCCTCTTAGTATATATATATATAGCACTCCCACACTGTATAAAAGGCCCCTAGTCTATCTAAAACCCTCTCACAGTTGATATATAGCCCACTGATTTATTTTTTTATGCAGGCCCCTAAGTCTATTTACAGTCTTCATGATGTATTTACATTGCTCCCACGGTCTATATACAGCCCCCGGCCCAAAGTCTATATACAGCCCACTCATCATCGATATATAGCACATTCATACTATGTATACAGCTCCTGAAGTCTATTTACAGTCTATATACATCTCCCTCATAGACTATATACATTGTTACCACAGTCTATATACAGCCCCCTCACAGTTTATGTACAGGCTCCTTGTAGTCTATATATAGTTTTTACATAGTTTATATACACCCTCTCCAGTTTATATACCTTCTCTATAGAGTCTATATACAGCCCCTAGATCAATTTACTGTATATGCAGACTTCTCAAAGTTTATATGCAGCCCCACAGTCTATATATTTGCAGCCTCCACATAATTTAACAATATACAGCATCCCCCAGCCTTGTATATGCAGTATAAGGCTGTTAATCTAATATATAAAGCTGAGTGTAGGGGGGGGGGGGGGTTATCATTCTCAAAGTAGCCACATTGAGGCTTTTTGGGACTTTTCACTGCTAAAAAGTCTCACAGGACTATTTCCACCTTTTCATTAATCTGGTGTAAACATAGAACTACTGCTAGTACAACACTGTGCAAAACCAGATTCATGGGACTTATGCAAAAAGTCTCATAAAAAGTCTCATAGTCCCTCCAGTCTCCTGCTGGTCTATGTACTGAGACTTTTAATGAATTTTGAGACTTTTTTGGGACTTTTTGAATATAAAATCACAGACAGTAAATAGACCATAAGAACATTTATTAAAGGGCAAAGCCGCTTAAATGAATCTGACGGGCAGCAGAGCTCCAAACACAGACATAGAACTGCCCCAAGGAGCTGGTCTAATAATAAGTAACCCCCTATGTATGTATGCAAGTCCACTAAATGAATCTACACCGTTGTGTTTACAATAACCAAATTTTGTACAGCCCCTGTCTGTGACTCGGGGAACGTCATGAACGTTTTGGTCAAAATTTTCACCCCCCATTGTCAAAAATCCACTTATTAAACAGGAGCCATTGAGCAATCACAGCTCAGTTTTTTTTTTTGCCCCAGGTCATTAATATAAGCTCTGAGGTTTATTAGTTACTACATGAAATAAGCATAAGACAGATTATGGGGCAGATTTAGTTACCCGGCCCATTCGCGATCCAGCGGCGCTTTCTCTGCGCTGGATTAGGGTCCGGCCGGGATTTATGATGGTAGTTCCTCCGCCGTCCACCAGGTGGCGCTGCTGCGCTGAAGTCCGCTGGAATGCCTCGAAATACACCGGCCTATCCTGGATGAAGGTGAGTGAAATTTTCGCGACACAATTTTTTTTTAAATGCGGCGGTTTTTCCGAATCCGTCGGGTTTTCGCTCGACCACGCCCCCCGATTTCCGTCGCGCGCATGCCGGCGCCGATGCGCCACAATCCGATCGCGTGCGCCAAAATTCCCGGGGCAATTCAGGTACAATCGGCGCCAATGGGAAATATTCGGGTAACACGTCGAGAAAACGCGAATCGGGCCCTTAGTAAATGACCCCCTATGTGTGAGATAATGGCGGTCATTTATCTTATTTCCCCCTTCCCTGAGCTCTTTTTGCGCCTATTTTTTGCACCTCACTTGTCTTTGTAATTTTGACTCTTTGTCAAATGTAGGGTTTTTTGAGCCTTATTAGGCCCAAATTTAAAAAAAAGGTGCAATTTTGTTGCGCAAATCATTGTACACAGGTTGTACCTCAAACCTGTGCTTCCTGCCACAACCCTCTGCCTGTCTCTTGACTCTTATTAAATGTCACCTTGCTCATCTTCGGGATGACCTTGACTACTCGCTTTGCCTGACCCCTATGTACCACGTACCAGTCTCTTTGCCCGCTGCGCCAGCGGCTATCGTTACTCGGTCCACCACAAAAGAAAGCGTCCTTGTGACACAAAGTCCAGACCCCTTTACAGGGGTTCAAAGGTGAATACCAGAGAGGTCCAGGGTTAACCTATGCCACTGCCGTACTGAATCTGAAATTTTAGCAAGTCCTTAACTCCAAAACTCCAAACTCCCTGCCCACATTGTAAGTGATTGGGGGTCATTTACTAAGGGCCCGATTCGCGTTTTCCCGGCGTGTTACCCGAATATTTCCGACTTGCGCTGATTTCCCCTGAATTGCCCCGGGATTTTGGCGCATGCGATCGGATTATGGCGCATCGGCGCTGGCATGCACACGACGGAAACGGGGGGGGTGTGGCCGAACCAAAACTCGACGGATTCGGAAAAACTGCCGCATTTAAAACAAAAAATCTGTCGCGGAGTTTGCACTTACCTTCACTCAGCCTGGCTCGGTGAACTCCAGCGTGTTCCGATGCTTTTCAGCGCAGCAGCGCCACCTGGTGGATGGCGGAGGAACTACCTTAATAAATCTCGGCCGGACCCGAATCCAGCGCAGAGAACGCGCCGCTGGATCGCGAATGGACCTGGTAAGTAAATCTGCCCCATTGAGAAGTTCTCCTCTTTCTACATGTCTGAATGCTCTATCACTTCGATCATTGACCAGGTATATACTTATATAATCGTTGTAGCTGCTCAAATTTAAAGGACTATCCATGACGATGCTATCAGAGACTATCACCAGACTTGTGGAAGAAAATACTCATTTCTTCCCTGTTTTTTTGTCTTGCTTTTGATTTAACATTGATTTAATGTTGCTAACACCAACAAAGTTCACTCACGTCTCTCTTGTGTTATTTCAGGTGTCCTTCCTGAGAATGTTCCGGCCATGGTGGAGCTGTATCCTCGTAGCACTTGGAAAGTTCCTGTTCCTTGTCGGCAGAGTCCAGAGTAATTGCTTTGAGAGTAGTAAATGTGCAGATCTCAACAGCAAAGATGGAGTACTGGTAATAACCATGTGTTAAATATTGTTAAATTGTCTCTATTGTTCTATGTATTGTTAAATGTAATTTGATACAGATAACTATACTTGGTGTCAAAGGGGCATATTTATCAGGACCTCTGCGCACCGCCAGTGGCGCAGAGGCCCTGAAACAATCGCAAATGCTAGCTTATTGCTAGGTTTTGCGATTATTTGCCCCGATCCGCCACCTTCACGCCAGTGGGGCATGCAGTGGCGTGAAGGGGGGGGGGCGCGGCCGGCCGAGCGGAGTAAAAGTCACCGGCTGCGTTTTCTTCTATGCCAGGCCCTGCCTGGCGTAGGATAAATGCTGTGCAGCCGGCGGCCTGATACATCAAGAGGCAGAAGCCTCTTGATGTATCGGGCTGCGAACTTGCAGCGGCAGGGTTATCATACGCTGGGTTAGGGTTAGCGTATGATAAATATGCCCCAAAGTGATTATTCCCAAAATACGTCACTCAGGGGACACCAGAAGGTTTTGATTATTCTTATAAAAATTCTCCTTTATTGGCGTCATCCAGGTTGCAGAGTACAGGATACAAGATACTTGCACAGGTCATTAGTCACGTGTCCATGTCCGCCAGTCTTTAATTGAGAATGGGGCTCATTTACTAAGGGCTCCGCGGCCGCAGTTTCGTCGGGTTTCCCGACTTTTTCCGTTTTGCGCCGAATTCCACTGGGATTTTGGCACACGCGATCAGATTTTGCCGCCAGCTTTCACGTGACAGAAATCGGGGGACGTGGCCGTCGGGAAAACCGCTGAATTTAAAAAATCAAGCACTTACTTGCACCGGGGAGAAGAAGGTGAACTCCGGGGGACCTCGGCGCAGCAGCGTCACCTGGTGGATATTATGCGCACGACCTTAGTGAATCGCCGGAGACCCGAATCCTTGTCGGAGAACGCGCCGCTGGATCGCAACAGGACCGGGTAAGTAAATGAGCCCCAATATGTTCTGGTGATGGCCAGGAGGCTTCCATCTTTTCCCGTAGCTCTTCATATGTCCTTATCCACCTGTTGTGTCTCCTCCATGTGTCTGTGAGAGACGTCCGAGATGTGAGAGCACAAGAGTTTCAGTAGTGAGAGACGTCCAGCTGGCCGAGCTGTCGTAGCCTCAATGTACCAGCCTCTCCGTACCAGCCGCCATGACACTGTCCGTCTGTCATATTTAGTCATAGTAGAGGTGTGTCTTGTAGTGTTGGATGTTCTGTGTCCCTATATATGGTATTCATATATATTTAGGCTTGATGCAATGTATAGTAGCTCATCCCTAATGCTGATATAGATTGTGTATGTCATCAGCGCTTGTATGGCTATTACTTTAACTCTTCATGGTCTTATATTTATGAATATTGTGATATATAATTAACACCATGCTTTGTTCTGTTGGACGACAATCTTTGTCCTGTATCCAGGGCTGTATGAATATCAGAGCCCCTTTCTCTTTCAATATCTGGTACTAGAATCAGCATCTTGGAGAAGGGAGGATATGTCCCTTCTGTGTGCATCGGTGGGGGATGTTGCACATGTATGCCATAATGTCCTCTAAATATCACACACATGGGTGGTCAGATAAGGCAACTCCCTTCAAAACATACATAAATAATGGGATAATTTTTATATTTTTACAATTCCTTTAAAACATTCAACTTTGTTGAACATGGGCATCATTTGCTCTCTTGACTCTTGACCCCCAGTAGATATTGGCTATCATTGCCCAGATATGGTTTTACAGAAATTGTTTTGATTAATAATAAGCTCCTCCATTTTATTCAAAAGTTCGTTACCCAAGTTTGGTTTCATGCTTTGTTCCCTTGAACAGTGGTGTAACTAGAGTCCACTGGGCTGGAATCCTAACAAACCCCTCTACCTCTTAACCCTGGCAACCCTCATTACTTCTACACATTATTGTACTGTAGAGAATAATAAAAATACAGAATTGTACTGTATTTACTTCCTAGATACGGTACCAGAACCAAGCAGCTACATTGTTACTGGACAGGAACCAAGATTACTACTTACATACGGGACCAGAACCAGGCCTCCACAGACCCAATATATGCCAAGTATATGCAAAAAATGGCATCACTCAGAAAGTTAAGCGACCAGAACCATCAATACAGGGCAAAACCCAAGAAGAATTGGACAAACTTCCTTACACTGCACTAGATGTATCACAATGTCTAATGCTACACAATAAATCTGGGGCAGTACAAGTCTGTCTCCATGTAGGTCACAGCAGATAACAGCACAGCACAGGGGAAATGCTGCACAATTGTCATCATCTCCTCTACCTTCTTAGCACAAACTTAATACTTTTCTCTTGCTCCCCTGCAGAGCCCCCACTGTAACCAATATAGTCACAGGGGCCCCCATTATATCCAATATAGTCACAGGTTCCCCCATTGTAACCAATATAGTCACAGGTGCCCCCACTGTAGCCAATATAGTCACAGGTTCCCCGATTGTAGCTAAAATAGTCACAGGTGCCCCCATTGTATCCAATATAGTCACAGGTTCCCCCATTGTAGCCAATATAGTCACAGGTGCCTCCATTGTAGCCAATATAGTCACAGGTGCCTCCATTGTAGCTGATATAGTCACAGGTGCCATCATTGTACTCAATATAGTCACAGGTGCCTCCATTGTACTCAATATAGTCACAAGTGCCTCCATTGTACTCAATATAGTCACAGGTGCCTCCATTGTACTCAATATAGTCACAAGTGCCTCCATTGTACTCAATATAGTCACAAGTGCCTCCATTGTACTCAATATAGTCACAGGTGCCTCCATTATACTCAATATAGTCACAGGTGCCCCCATTGTAGCTAATATAGTCACAGGTGCCCCCATTGTACTCAATATAGTCACCGTTGCCCCTGCTGTAGCCAATAGTCACAGGTGCCCTCAATGTAGCAAATATAGTCACAGGTGTCCCTGCTGTAGCCAATATAGTAACAGATGCCCCCGCTGTAGCCAATATAGTAACAGGTGTCCCTGCTGTAGCCAATATCATCTGGGGTGTGCCAGCTGTAACCAACATAGTCACAGGTATCCCTGCTGTAGCCAGTATAGTAACTGATGCCCCCATTGTACCCAATATAGTTACAGGTCCCCCTGTTGTAGTCAATAATCAGAGGTGCCCCCACTGAAAATAATATAGTCACAGTTTCCCCTGCTGTAGCCAATAGTAACAGGTGCCCTCAATGTAGCAAATATAGTCACACATGCCCCAAATGTTGCAAATATAGTCATGGTGACCAATAGTCACAGGTGTCCCTGCTGTAGCCAATATAGAAACAGATTCCCCCGCTGTAACCAATATCATCAGGGGTGTCCCCACTGTAAGAAATATAGTCACAGGTATCCCCGCTGTAGCCAGTATAGTAACTGATTGTCCTCGTTGTAGCCAATATAGTTGCACGTGTCTTCACTGTAACTAATAATGTCACAGATGCCCCCATGGTAGCCAATAGTCGCAGGTCCTTGTGCTGTAGCCAATATAGTTACAGATGCCCCCATGGTAGCCAAAAGTCCCAGGTCCTCGTGCTGTAGCCAATAGTCACATGTGCTCCCATAGTTTTCTCATTTACACAACAATTTTTTTATTTTGTTTACTCCCCTATCCATTAAATTTCGTGACTCTTTCTACCACCATGTTAACAGACTTTGTTTTTGGCAGCAATGTATTGAAGCCTGTGGGAAGATCATGACTGTGGTGTCAAGGGGGTCTGAAAACACAGAAGGTCTAGATCTGGCAGATGCTGTCTACAGACTTGACAGTAAGAGGTCATATGGTATGGAGCACTTCCGATGGGGCAAACCAGTCGGTCAGAAAAAGAGACCCAAGGACAACTCTTCAAGTGGCGATGAGGAAGAGTCTTGAGAATTCTACTCAACAGAGTACAGAGAAGAAATATCTAACCAAAATGTACAATAATGTAAATGGTGGATTTAACTTTTACAATATTACAGACTTCTTTATGGTTATCGTTGTGTTTGTGCAATGTAACTGCAACTGATCCATTTCATCCCCAGATTAGTACATTGTGTGAACTACAGTAGGACCACACTTTAGACTTGGATCAGTCCTAAGACTACAGGGGATTCCTACTTCCATTGCTTCAGGGTAATATTCTGATGCTCACAATATTCTGACCGCTCTGTGACTACACCCCCCATACACAGCGAGCTGCCATGTCCTGTGTGTCCTGACACCTTTCTATCATAGCCAGCAGTGGTCAGGGGTCAGCATGGGCGCTCTGTCCCCTCTGTGACTACACCCCCCATACACAGCGAGCTGCCATGTCCTGTGTGTCCTGACACCTTTCTATCATAGCCAGCAGTGGTCAGTGTTCATGATCAAGGCTGACAAATACAGTCGGATTACAGCCAAATACACAAGCCACATTGGCAATAGCCTAGCCTAAAATAGACATTTTAACAGGATGGCTTTAGGTAGTATACACTTTAAAATTTCTAGACCCAATCTGTGAACTTGAGAGAAGCCAACAGCATAAGCCAAGGACATTGATCAGGAATCTGGGAAAGGTGTCCTAGATCAGAAGAACTTCATGAATGAGTTGGTATTTGCGTAGAGAGAGACAATGTGAGAGACATTTGGGTTTATATATAGGGGTGCTTATAAGGTTTAGGATTGGGGTAAAACATACAATTAGAGGTCTCTAAAAGAAAGAATCAGCAATGAAACCCCTGTATTGGAAAAACGTGTCAATCCCAGGAAAGCAGTGACTACCCATTAAGGGTTTAATCAAGTGGCCAACATAGCCATAAAATTCCAAAGCTAGATGCACTATTCCAAAAAGGTAATACCCTGCATACTCAACAGCTCTGCATACACAACATACCCATTGTATGGTACATCAGTCTTGGGGGAGCACTGGTAGACACTGAATGGAGCCAGAACTGCACACACCCCTTAATTGTGTAGTGGTGGTATAGAGCTACTATACCTTTCGAAACATGATGATGCTGTGGATGGAAAATTCCTCGTAAAGGAGAATGTAAAAGTTCCCAAATATTTTTAAAAGGAGAAGGAGACAAACGAGTAAATTAAGATACAAAGACTTTGCAGTTGTATCTGTTTTCTTGGGGAAAGGAGTGTACAAGGTTCACACCTCAGAATAAATCCCACAACATGTCAAGTCTACAAGTCTTTCGGCCAAATTTCTAACTCTCTAGCAGGTCATTAGATGTTAGGATCTTCCATGAATGGACCGTTAGGTGATGATGAGGGATGCCTACCATTCACCGATCTTTGGGTCCAGATGTCGTATTTTCTGACACTAGCACATACCTGGTTAATAACTCAATTAGAATCTGATCTGCTAGTCATAGTTGGACCTTTTGGACCTTTACATCGCTGGCTGGACCTATTTAAATCCCTTAAACATGACTCTGGATACAAACCAATGAATAACTGTATTCTGGTTTTACGTCTACAGAAACTCTACTGCCCATTATGGGTTCACCTCTAGGAAAGCCTTATTGTCCTTCTTAAATGTACACTTTTGGCAACTGTTTTGCCTTTTATGGGTGTATCTCCAATGAAGCCCTATTGTCATTTTTGGGTGTAACTCTATGTCAATCTTGGTAATACCTTGGTAGATTATGTATTTTCATTCTGTATGTATCCCTTTGAAAGCCCTATTCACGCTCTACTATACCCAGAATTTTGGCTGTCCCTGACCCTTGCCATGGTGTAATGGACAGGACATATCATCCCTACGACCTACAGTTCAGATTACCATAACATTTTCAGTATCATATCCTTGTAATAGTAGGTAAGTGCTACTAATCTATCAATTTGGACTCAATTTGTCTCCAAGTGAAATTAGAAATAATTTGCCAGAAAAGTAGAGAAATTTTTTCTGAATTTGTTCTTTGAAGCGTCTGTAGCTGCTTTTAAAAGGACTGTGGTTACACGTTCTGGCCGAGGAACGGATTGTCTAGTTATACTGTAAATGTCTGTTTCTCAAGTACAAAAACCATGTAAGTCCTTATCATAAAGAGCAACAACCTTTTGAGGAAAGCCCAGGAATTTGGGCAGTAAGAGGTA
The DNA here is from genome assembly GCF_040894005.1 of Engystomops pustulosus. Lineage (NCBI taxonomy): Eukaryota > Metazoa > Chordata > Amphibia > Anura > Leptodactylidae > Engystomops > Engystomops pustulosus. Next base: position 214,673,232 of record NC_092413.1, read on the forward strand.
ACATGGTCTACATTCAGCACATTGTTCCTTACATTAAGAGTGGGTAACTCTATCGTACTTTTTATCTTCAAGAATCTCAATCTCATCAATGTTTTCATGAAATATCCAAAATCAGATCAGTCAAATAGCTGAATAAATAGTAGTAGCTCATGGTGCCCCCTTGTGCCATACATGGCTACCACTAGGCACTAACTTGAAACACCATAGATGTTGGCATCACTTCAAGCTTTATGTCAATGTGGGGTTAATGGCATGGATGGTTTCATAGGCACTAGATTTTATAACAACAGGGGGCACTGTTCTTAGCAGCTCAAGAGACAAGGCTAAGGAGTTGCAGCCACAAATGGGGACAACAATTGCTGGTTAAAGGACACCTGTCATCAGGTCTGTGTCACTAGTCCTGTCACCTCTACCTGTTGGAGCAGCTCACAAGGATCCCATCCCAGCCTTTATCTAGTTATTTCATACATTAATCATTGTAAAATCATCTATTTTTTATCATGTAAATGAGGCTGGTCACATGGTCAGAGGCAGTGATGTCACCCCTGTTAGCCCTCCCCTCTCCTCCCCCTGCTCATGTCTGTGTGTAATGTATAGTAAAGCATGGCTATTGTGTGTGCTGCATCTGCTGACATGCTGCATCCTCCTAATATACAGGTGAGAGACACAGACATCAGCTACACATGTACCTGACATGTTCTGCTGTAACATGGAACTGCTGTATCTCTCCTAAACACACACACATGCACACACAGGCTGCAGGGGGCGTGGCCACCAGCACCAGGAAGCACATCATTATACAGCCTCACATCATTATACAGGCTGTCAGTCATGCACTGGGGGTGTGGCTGTGCCTCCCACTCATGAATAGAGTGGACAGCTTGAATATGCTAATGCTTCATTGGACATTTCACAGGTCATTTGCATACAGCTTTAGGACCTCATTGCTTAGGTTTACAGGCACGTAGAGGGACAATGAAGGGATAGAGGCAATGCTCTCTAATGGCAGTTTATGAAAATATATTTAGTTTAGGGGGGTTATTTTGCATGACGGGTTCTCTTTAAACAGTCTCTCGAGGGCACAGAACATAATGGTTGCAGTCACTAGAGGACACACAATACGATGGCTATAGGCCTTGTTAGAACTGTTCGGTGTAATGTTTGCAGTTTGAACAGGCTCTATGGAAGCTTTAATTCTCCTGTCATACAGCAGTGTTCTCCTGGGACCTTGCAGCCCAAAATACAGTACTACAGGGTTACCAGGCTAATGTATGGCTGGCACCGTGGAAAGTCTCACAACAGAAAGTCTATAAATTCTCTGTCTGGACTTCACTTCTTTTTACCTGGTTTCTTTTATGAGATTTTAGGATTTGTCTATTTAGAGATGACTGTGTCTCAGTGTGCTGCTATCATAGAGATTGTTACCATGCTGCTGATGCTGCAGAGCCCACCTGGCTCCATAGGAGATCTTATAGGTGATGCCAATGACTGGTCCATGCTGATGTTCCATGCAAGCCCATAGAACTCATTTTCACTGCAATTTACAACCCTGCTAGCCTTAAAGGAAGGAGTTATGCCAATCCTATCATTAAAAGGAGCTGTGATTTGTTTAAAGCTCTCCGCTTCAGTTTGTTTCTCCCTGGCCTGCTGCTCCAACATAACATCTGCTGGTAATAATAATACACCTGCCACTAGAGTGCCCCAGGGGGATACCTTCTACACATTCATAGTTTCATAGTTTATATGGTTGAAAAAAGACACTTGTCCATCAAGTTCAAGGGATTGGATGAGGAAGTGGTCGCAGGAGCACACATGTGGCCTTCTCTTGTTCCTGCTTCTGACCAGCCAGTCAATGTAGTTGCAGATCAGGTCTACTACAGAACTCTAGGCTTTCATGACACCTAAACCTAACTGCCAAATAGCCAGCTACTCAGGGTTCAATTTCCTACTGCCCTTACATGCTGTCGACAACAGTGGGGAAGTTGTACTGTCTGATACTAAACAGTCTGAAGTGTAGAATACATTGGGGCAGATTTACTTACCCAGTCCATTCGCGATCCAGTGGCGCGTTCTCTGCGGTGGATTCGGGTCTTCCGGCGATTTACTAAGGCAGTTCCTCCGACGTCCACCAGGTGTCGCTGCTGCGCTGAAGTCCGCCGAGGTCCGACGGAGTTCACTATCCATTGCCGGGTGAAGGTAAGCACGTGTCCAGCGACACTTTTTATTTTTTAAATGTGGCGGTTTCTCCGAATCCATCAGGTTTTCGTATGGCCACGCCCCCCCATTTCCGACGCGTGCATGCCGGCGCCAATGCGCCACAATTCGATCGCGTGCGCCAATACAGGGAAAATCGGCGCAAAACGGAAAAATTTGATTAACCCGTGCCAAAAACGCGAATCGGGCCTTTAGTAAATGACCCCCATTAAGTGGAAAGACTAGAGATGTGATTATTTCACTAAAACAGCTAGGAGGCACTCGCACAATTAGAATCCAGGTGGAGTTATGTTTTGGCAGTAGGCTTGTTTACAGAAAAGTCAAACAGGAAATATTCCAGGACCCTGCCCGATATATTCACCAGCCTGCTCTGCTTCATGTATCTAAGGCTCCTTCTCCCACATACACACGTTCAAGAAGTAGCAGGATCAAAATTCAGGTAAAGTAGACTCCAGAAGAGCGAAAGACTAAAGAGAATTTACCAGAAGTTTAGGAATACCAAGGTTCAGACTGTGATAGATATCTGCCCTAAAGATCTGTGTAATTATGTGAGTTATAAGTAGAAGCAGGACTGTGAAATGTGCAGATTGTACATAGTGTCCTTTCTGCAGGCAGCATGTTATAGAGTAGGAGGAGCTGAGCAGATTGTACATAGGGTCTGTGTGTCACGGTGCCCCTGCGACCCCTGTCACCCCTGTGACATCACAGTTACACAGGGGAGTACTACGGTCTGCTTGCATCATCAAAAAATCATTAATGGCTTTTCTCTGTTCATACAGGCGGTCTAACATATGGAGGCTGGAATTCCAATGGGTAGAAACATCGCATATCAGACTATGTTGGGGTAGGCCGTTCTGCCGCTGCAACTCGAGGAGGGCGTGCTTGGCTTTGTAAAAATGGCTGAAGTGCGTGCACAGTGTCCTGGCCATTTTTAGAATGTCTTGCAGATGGGTGTAAGACTTCAGGAATCTCTTGACAACCAGATTGAACACGTGCGCCAGACATGTAAGCCAATCAGCGACCGGCAGGCTTATGTGATGTGACACAGGCTCACAGCCCTATAAAAACAGATGGCCATTTGCAATCCTGTAATTTCAATCTGTATGTGCTGTCCAGGGTGTCAGTTCTTGGAGTTCTGTATTCCCAAAATTTTAAGTGTTTTTGTTGATAAATTAGATATCAAGAAATCCATTATTAACCATTATGTCAGACAGAGAGGTGGCAGGTGGAGCAGGGGACGTCACGGCAGAGGTGACTCTGTGACGCCAGAACTGCTGGTGTCATCTAGCGGCAGTGTGTTGATTAACAACCCAAAGGTTCTCGATTGGTTGACTAGGTCATCCACTTCGTCCCAAATTACATCTGACAACCCCAGCCAAGAGTCCGTGGGTTCGTCAGATACGACCCTTAGCTGGCATGGCCCAGGAGCAGGTCAGCAGCGCTCACCTGTCCTCAAACAGCCTCTGTCCTGTTCCTTTCCCGCAGCCAGAGAGCTACCAGGTGGTCTGGGCTCAGCGCCACTATTCAGCGAGGACGAAGTCTTTGACGACAGTCAGCAGCTGCTTGGCAGTGAACAGATGGGGCAGACATCCTCTGCTTCATGCAGTAGGCGGGAAAGTAGAGATGTGGAGAGTGGCACAGAAGGTTATGCTGCACTTGCAATTAGTAATAGAAAAATTTGGGTGATATCTTTTGTGTTTTCCGCTTTTCAGGCAGATAGTCCTAGCACCTAAGTTACTTTATAACTAACATTTCCCAAATGTCTACTTTATATCGGCCGGGGCTTTTTATGCCTCCTCTCTTTTTTTTAGGTTGTTAGGAGGTTCCGGATTGTGGGGGCCATTTTTCTCATTTTTATGAAAATCGCCCAAACCCTTATTTAGAGGCACCTGCTTTGAGTGACTTTGAGAGGCCTAAATAGCAGTGAAACCCCATAAATTCTGCCATTTTAGAAATTGCGCCCTTCAATGTGTGAAAAATAAACTTTAATAAGTGTGTTAACCCTTTAGATGTTTCACAGGGGCTAAAACAAAATGGAGGTGGAATTTACAAGCTGTAATTTTTTTTTAGACAATGTATTAATTTTGGCCAAAAATTAAGCCATCACAAAGTATTAAATGACAATAAACTACACAAAGTTTCATACCCAATTTCTCCCGAGTATTAGGATGCCCCATATGTGGTGGTGACTGCTGTACGGCCGGGCATAGAACGGAAGGAGGTGCCATTCAGAGCAGATCTGCACTGTCATATTGTACAGGCTATAAAATGTTTATGTAATTTGGACATATGGGGGATTATTTTTTTGTGGATGAGATCCATGTTTCAGGTGCATCATTTCCGGGGGGTTCAATGGCTACGGTAATTATCATATTTTATTAACTCTTTCTTGCTGGTGGTTTAAAAAATCATTCACTCTTGTTTATGGTTTTTAGCATCTTTTTTACCGGACATTCACCGTACCATAAAAATAATGGGGGTCATTTATAGAGATGAGCGAGCACTAAAATGCTCGGGTACTCGTTATTCGAGACGAACTTTTCCCGATGCTCGAGTGCTCGTTTCGAGTAACGAGCCCCATTGAAGTCAATGGGAGACTCGAGCATTTTTCAAGGGGACCAAGGCTCTGCACAGGGAAGCTTGGCCAAACACCTGGGAACCTCAGAAAAGGATGGAAACACCACGGAAATGGACAGGAAACAGCAGGGGCAGCATGCATGGATGCCTCTGAGGCTGCTTAATCGCACCATTATGCCAAAATTATGGGCAACAGCATGGCCATGACAGAGTGACAGAATGAAGCTAGATAGCATCTAAAACATCCAATAATTGACCCTGACACTATAGGGGACGGCATGCAGAGGCAGCGGCAGCAGCGGAAGGCTAGAGAGTGGCATGGCGACATACCCTAAATGGACTCAGGCTTCAAACCAATGGGTGGCAGAGAGGAACCAAAGAAGGTGAGCAAGAAGCGCTCAAATAATATTGGTACATGATAAAAGTTTGCCAGTATATTTTGTGGATTACACAGCAGGGTGGCGACAAAGTTAACATGGAAGCCATGAAAACAATCCAAAATTCTGCCTGACACAGCTCGTTTGATAAGGGGACAATGTATGGAGGCAGTGAACTAGTAGTAGATTAAAGGTACTGCAGTTAAAACTATGTTAGTTGGTTCTTGGCATGGAGCTGGCGCTCCGCTGCCAGGCGAGCTTTCGCCAATCCAAGCCCCTGTCTCTAGGCTACTCCCCAAACAGCACTTCTAAGAACCTTTCGGATAAGATCAAGTGTAGTAGCGTTCTTATAAGTTTGGGATATGGCGGGTGAGGGGAATGTAAACATCTGCGCAAGAAGCGCTGAAATAATATCCGTAAATGAAAAAAGTTTTCCAGTATATTTTGTGGCTTACACAGCAGGGTGGCGACAAAGTTAACAAGTTTGATGTGGAATGCCCTGCAATAGCTCTTGGGCGGTGTGCCTTTTATCACCTAGGCTCAGCAGTTTGAGCACCGCCTGCTGTCGCTTAGCAACGGCACTGCTGCTGTGCCTAGAGCTACCGACTGATGGCGCCATGCCCACGGATGGTAATTCGGAGGAGGAGGAGGTGGAGGAGGGGTGGGAGGATTTGGAGGTATAGTAGGCCTTTGAGACCTGGACCGAGGTAGGCCCCGCAATCCTCTGCGTCGGCAGTATATGACCAGCCCCAGGGTCAGACTCGGTCCCAGCCTGCACCAAGTTAAGTGTAGTAGCGTTCTTATAAGTTTGGGATATGGCGGGTGAGGGGAATGTAAACAGATGCGCAAGAAGCGCATGATGCGCATGGAGCTGGCGCTCCGCAGCTAGGCGAGCTTTCGCCAATCCAAGCCCCTGTCTCTAGGCTACTCCCCAAACAGCACTTCTAAGAACCTTTTGTATAAGATCAAGTGTAGTAGCGTTCTTATAAGTTTAGGATATGGCGGGTGAGGGGAATGTAAACAGATGCGCAAGAAGCGCATGATGCGCATGGAGCTGGCGCTCCGCTGCTAGGCGAGCTTTCGCCAATCCAAGCCCCTGTCTCTAGGCTACTCCCCAAACAGCACTTCTAAGAACCTTTTGTATAAGATCAAGTGTAGTAGCGTTCTTATAAGTTTAGGATATGGCGGGTGAGGGGAATGTAAACAGATGCGCAAGAAGCGCATGATGCGCATGGAGCTGGCGCTCCGCTGCTAGGCGAGCTTTCGCCAATCCAAGCCCCTGTCTCTAGGCTACTCCCCAAACAGCACTTCTAAGAACCTTTTGTATAAGATCAAGTGTAGTAGCGTTCTTATAAGTTTAGGATATGGCGGGTGAGGGGAATGTAAACAGATGCGCAAGAAGCGCTGAAATAATATCCGTAAATGGTAAAAGTTTGCCAGTGTATTTTGTGGATAACACAGCAGGGTGGCGACAAAGTTAACAACTTTGATGTGGAATCCATGAAAACAACCCAAATTTCGGCCTGACAAACCTCGTTTGATAAAGGGACGATGTATGGAGGCAGCTATATGGACGACTTTTTGAGGTAGCAATGGAGACAACGTGTGGAGGCTGCTATGGAGACAATTCAATTTGGATAGTGCCTGTATGTGGCAGTCCAAAAAATTTTTCAAACCAGAGGAGCAGGTAGGTGGCCCTCCAGAAAAATGGAATAGATTGAGTGCCTGTATGTGGCAGTCCAAAAAATTTTTCAAACCAGAGGAGCAGGTAGGTGGCCCTCCAGAAAAATGGAATAGATTGAGTGCCTGTATGTGGCACTCCCAAAAATTGTTTAAAACAGAGGACCGTGTCGGTGGCCCTCCAGAAAAATTAAATGCATAAAGTACTATACCTAGAGCCAGTGGGCCCTGTCAAAAAACAGCCAGTTTCCTCTGCTTTACTGTAGAAAGAGGAGGAGAAGGAGGAAAATGAGGAGGAGGAGGAGTGGATAAATTATTCAGGTTGAGCTTCCTTCACCTGCTGGAGATTTGAAATTAGGAGAAATCCATGCTTTATTCATCTTGATAAGCGTCAGCCTGTCAGCGCTGTCAGTCGACAGGCGTGTACGCTTATCGGTGATGATGCCACCAGCTGCACTGAAAACCCGCTCTGACAAGACGCTAGCGGCAGGGCAGGCAAGAACCTCCAAGGCGTAGAGCGCCAGTTCGTGCCACATGTCCAGCTTTGAAACCCAGTAGTTGTAGGGAGCTGTGTGATCATTTAGGACGATGGTATGGTCAGCTACGTACTCCCTCACCATCTTTCTGTAAAGATCAGCCCTACTCTGCCGAGACTGGGGACAGGTGACAGTGTCTTGCTGGGGTGACATAAAGCTGGCAAAAGCCTTGTAAAGCGTACCCTTGCCAGTGCTGGACAAGCTGCCTGCTCGCCTACTCTCCCTCGCTACTTGTCCCGCAGAACTACGCACTCTGCCGCTAGCGCTGTCAGAAGGGAAATACTGTTTCAGCTTGTGCACCAGGGCCTGCTGGTATTCATGCATTCTCACACTCCTTTCCTCTCCAGGGATGAGAGTGGAAAGATTTTGCTTGTACCGTGGGTCCAGGAGAGTGAACACCCAGTAATCGGTGCTGGAATAAATTCTTTGAACGCGAGGGTCACGGGATAGGCAGCCTAGCATGAAATCTGCCATATGCGCCAGAGTACCAACGCGTAAGAATTCACTCCCCTCACTGGCCTGACTGTCCATTTCCTCCTCCTCCAACTCCTCCAACTCCTCTTCTTCTGCCCATACACGCTCAACAGTGTAGGACTCAACAATGGTCCCCTCTTGTGTCTCGCCAACATTCTCCTCCTCTTCCTCCTCATCCTCCTCCACCTCCACCTCCTCCGATATGCGCTGAGAAACAGACCTAAGGGTGCTTTGGCTATCAACAAGGGAATCTTCTTCCCCTGTCTCTTGTGAGGAGCGCAAAGCTTCCGACTTCATGCTGACCAGAGAGTTTTTCAACAGGCCAAGCAGCGGGATGGTGAGGCTGATGATGGCGGCATCGCCACTGACCATCTGTGTTGACTCCTCAAAGTTACTCAGCACCTGACAGATATCAGACATCCACGTCCACTCCTCATTGTAGACTTGAGGAAGCTGACTGACCTGACTACCAGTTCTGGTGGAAGTTGACATCTGGCAGTCTACAATGGCTCGGCGCTGCTGGTAAACTCTGGATAACATGGTCAGTGTTGAATTCCACCTCGTGGGCACGTCGCACAACAGTCGGTGAGCGGGCAGTTGGAGGCGGCGCTGCGCTGCCCTGAGAGTGGCAGCATCTGTGCTGGACTTCCTGAAATGCGCACAGATGCGGCGCACCTTCGTGAGCAAATCAGACAGATTGGGGTGTGTCTTGAGGAAACGCTGAACTATCAGATTTAACACATGGGCCAGGCATGGCACATGTGTCAGTCTGCCGAGTTGCAGAGCCGCCACCAGGTTACGGCCGTTGTCACACACAACCATGCCTGGCTTCAGGTTCAGCGGTGCCAGCCACAGATCAGTCTGCGCCGTGATGCCCTGTAATAGTTCTTGGGCGGTGTGCCTTTTATCGCCTAGGCTCAGCAGTTTGAGCACCGCCTGCTGTCGCTTAGCGACGGCACTGCTGCTGTGCCTAGAGCTACCGACTGATGGCGCCATGCCCACGGATGGTCGTTCGGAGGAGGAGGTGGAGGAGGGGTGGGAGGAGGAGGAGGCATAGTAGGCCTCAAACACCTGGACCGAGGTAGGCCCCGCAATCCTCGGCGTCGGCAGTATATGACCAGCCGCAGGGTCACACTCGGTCCCAGCCTCCACCAAGTTAACCCAATGTGCCGTCAGAGATATATAGTGGCCCTGCCCGGCAGCACTCGTCCACGTGTCCGTGGTCAGGTGGACCTTGTCAGAAACGGCGTTGGTCAGGGCACGGATTATGTTGTCTGACACGTGCTGGTGCAGGGCTGGGACGGCACATCGGGAAAAGTAGTGGCGGCTGGGGACCGAATACCGAGGGGCGGCCGCCGCCATGAGGCTGCGAAAGGCCTCGGTCTCTACTAGCCTATAGGGCAGCATCTCCAGGCTTAGCAATCTGGAAATGTGCACATTAAGGGCTTGGGCGTGCGGGTGGGTTGCACTATATTTGCGTTTCCGCTCCAGCGTCTGGGGTATGGAGAGCTGAACGCTGGTGGATGCTGTGGAGGATCGTGGAGGTGACGATGGGGTTTTTGTGGCAGGGTCCTGGGCAGGGGGCTGACTATCAGCTGACACAGGGGAAGGAGCAGTGGTGTGCACGGCCGGAGGTGAACGCGCTTGTTGCCACTGAGTGGGGTGTTTAGCATTCATATGCCTGCGCATACTGGTGGTAGTTAAGCTAGTAGTGGTGGAACCCCTGCTGATCCTGGTTTGGCAAATGTGGCACACCACAGTCCGTCGGTCATCCGGTGTTTCCTTAAAGAACCTCCAGACTTCTGAAAATCTAGCCCTCGCCGCAGGAGCCCTCGCCACGGGAGCTTCACTAGTTGACACATTTGGCGCTGATGCACCAGCTCTGGCCCTGCCTCTCCGTCTGGCCCCACCACTGCCTCTTCCAACCTGTTCTGGTCGAGGACTCTCCTCCGTCTCAGAAGCACTGTGTTCACCCGGCCTCTCAACCCAGCTTGGGTCTGTCACCTCATCATCCTCCGATCCCTCAGTCTGCTCCCCCCTCGGACTTCCTGCCCTGACAACAACTTCCCCACTGTCTGACAACCGTGTCTCCTCATCGTCGGACACCTCTTTACACACTTCTTCCACTACGTCAACAAGGTCATCATCACCCACAGACTGCGACTGGTGGAAAACCTGGGCATCAGAAAATTGCTCATCAGCAACCGGACAAGTGGTTTGTGACTGTGGGAAGGGTCCAGAAAACAGTTCCTCAGAGTATGCCGGTTCAAATGGCAAATTTTGCTGGGAGGGGGCAGACTGGGGGGGAGGAGGCTGAGGTGCAGGAGCTGGAGGAGTGCCGATTTCGGTGACATGGGTGGACTGCGTGGAAGACTGACTGGTGGACAAATTGCTCGAAGCATTGTCGGCAATCCACGACATCACCTGTTCGCACTGTTCTGGCCTCAACAGTGCTCTACCACGAGTCCCAGTAACTTCAGACATGAACCTAGGGAGTGTAGCTCTGCGGCGTTCCCCTGCTCCCTCATAAGCAGGTGGTGTCTCACCCCGCCCAGGACCACGGCCTCTGACCCCTGCAGTAGTTGGACGCCCACGTCCCCGCCCTCGTCCTCTACCCCTAGCCCTCGGGTTAAACATTTTGAAAATGAGAGTTATAACTTGTATTTTTTTTTTAACTTTTTTTTTTTTTTTTTTTTTTTTTTGTGTTTTTTAGTTTTTAAAACCAAACGATGCTATCCTATTGCTATGGCTATTTTCTAGCCAAGTATTACAGCACACTACTATGCCAGATGAGATGACGCTGAGTTATGAAAAAAATAAACGTAAAATAAAAAAGGAAATGGCAGACTGTGCCTAGTTGAAATACAACCCCGGGCCCTAATAAATTTTCCCACTTCGGTCTTTGCGATGGATATGTGCGTCACTAAAACACAGTGGTCGCAAGTCTGACTCCAAATTGCTCCCAATTTGATAGTAGATGCACTGCAGCAAGTACAGCCACCAGCAGATCAACCAGAAATCAAATATATATAACGCTACTGTAGGCGTAATTAAGACGTTTGTATTCTCCTATGGCTATTTTCTAGCCAAGTATTACAGCACACTACTATGCCAGATGAGATGACGCTGAGTTATGAAAAAAATAAACGTAAAATAAAAAGAAACTGGCAGACTGTGCCTAATTCTACTCAAACCCCTAATAAATTTTCCCACTTTGGTGTTTGAGGTGGATATGTGTGTCACTAAGAGCTAAACACAACGGTAGCAAGTCCCCCTGCTAATTCCTCACAATATGGTACTAGCTGCAAATAAAAAAAAAAAAAAAATTATAACGTTATTGTAGCCCTGAGAAGGGCTGTTGGGTTCTTTAAGAATCACTCCTGCCTAACAGTAAGCTAATAGAACACCCTAACGCTTTCCCTGAGCAGCAGCAGCTCTCTCCCTAGCGGCATCCAGACACAGAATGATCCGAGCAGCGCGGGCAGCGGCTAGTCTATCCCAGGGTCACCTGATCTGGCCAGCCAACCACTGCTATCTACGTGTAAGGGTACCACGTCATGCTGGGTGGAGTGCAGAGTCTCCTGGCTTGTGATTGGCTCTGTTTCTGGCCGCCAAAAAGCAAAACGGCGGGAGCTGCCATTTTCTCGAGCGGGCGAAATACTCGTCCGAGCAACGAGCAGTTACGAGTACGCTAATGCTCGATCGAGCATCAAGCTCGGACGAGTATGTTCGCTCATCTCTAGTCATTTACTATTCGTATTTTCCCGACGTGTTACCCGAATATTTCCGATTTGTGCCGATTTTCCCTGAATTGCCCTGGGATTTTGGCGCACGCGATCGGATTGTGTCGCATCGGCGCTGGCATGCACGCAACGAAAATCGGGGGCGTGGCCAAACGAAAACCCGACGGATTCGGAAAAACCGCCGCATTTAAAAAAAAAAAATGTTGCGGGACTCGTGCTTACCTTCACCAGGAATAGGCCGGTGAACTTCAGTGCATACCAGCACGCCTCCGGGGAACTTCAGCGCAGCAGCGCCACCTGGTGGACGTTGGAGGAACTGCCTTAGTGAATCCCGGCCGGACCCGAATCCACCGCAGAGAATGCGCCGCTGGATCGCGAATGGACCGGGTAAGTAAATCTGCCCCAATGTGTTATCTTTATTCTATGGGTCATCACGATTACAGCAATAATCCTATTTATATGCCTTTTTTTATGGTTAACTTGTTTTGTAGAATATAGAACATATTTTATGAGAAATTTGCAAAATTGTTTATAATTTTTTGCTTACAGAGCTGATTTAGAGCTTTTTTTTTTGCGGGCCAAGCTGTAATTTCACCGTACGGGTTCAGTGACAATTTTATTTTATTATACGGGTTGATACGGACATTGTGATACCCAATATGTTGTGTTTTTTGGGGTGATTTTCACTTTTTTATGTTTTATTTGATTATTGAATGGGATGGGGCTTTAGGAGACGTTTATTCTTTTTAAATAATTTTTGTAATTGCTCTTCTTTAAAAGAAAACAAAACTTTTTTTTCTCTCTTTATTTTGTCCCAGGGTGGGACATAAACATAGTTCACGAGGGGGTGCAGTATATTAAATAATTAATTGAGGGGGGGGGGCAGTGTATTACAGATGCGGTCACATGTGCCGCTATTTATTTTTAAACTTTAGTCTGACCCTCCAATGGTCTGAGAGGGACAGTGTACGGCCCACTATGTAAAAAGTTTGGGGACCCCTGTCTTAGGGAATTTTAAAGCTTTGGGACCCTAGAATAATTTTATCTGGTGGAACCAAGGAATCGCACCCTGGGCTGAATACACTTTTACTACAAAAACAGATGCCAAGTTAAAGATGCTTAAAGTTTTCTATCTTCAGAATGAGTTTTTTTTGCATTGCTTTCTCCTCCAGGAAGGGCAGGGTAATAGATATAAGGACTTTCTAATGATATTACTATGGATTAGGTTAAAAAAGGATCCGAGTAATTATTTTCATTTTTCAAAGAAAGTTATGACCCAGTCTAGTGGTGGCGAACCTATGGCACGGGTGCCAGAGGTGGCACTCAGAGCCATTTCCGTGGGCACTCAGGCCATTGCTCCAGCACAGAGTTCACCAAATAGGACCAAATCTTCCTGCAGTCCCAGGCAACTTAAGCGACACTTCATCGGCTGTTTGGAAAAGTGAGAAGGTGTTGACAAAAATGCATTATCTTTGGAGCACATCCGCTGGATGCACCATTCTTCCCCTACAGAGAGACCCTGGAGAGAAGCTACAATGATGATCTGAATTTGCCCTCCTTTCAACTGTATTGGTGGCCTAAGGGGGTCGATACGATTGAAAGATGTGGAAGAACAGGTAGCAATAAGTCTCTGCTTAAAATGCCATGTTGGCACTTCACGGTAAATAAGTGGATTTTGGTTGTTGTTTGGGCACTCGGTTTCTAAAAGGTTCGCCATCACTGACCTAGTCCAATAGTGACACTGGGACTAGACCGGCTTTGGATTAAAACAATGGATTCTCTGAAATACCGATATAAGACGGGAGTGCCGTTTCACATGACTACAGAATTAATTTGTAGTTGCTGCTTTGTTCCTGTAGGGTCAGAGAAGTACACGTCTTGCCATCTCCTTGATCTCTCTCCACCACAAATTCTACCGGTTCCTTTCTTCCATCATCTACTGTCCCTGTGTAGCACTTTTGTCTTTGATCAACACTCCCCCCCCCCAACAAGCTCCACCAAAGACTACAAAGTGCACAAGGAATATACAGCCCAATATATCACAGCACAACACAGGGTTAATAAATCCTACATGGCAATTGTATAACAGGTTGGACCTGTCTTAAATTTCAATCCCAGCACATTCTGTTCTGGGATTATCGTAAGAGATTGGAGACTTTTAGTAATCCAGATTTTTTGGCGTGGTGGATACTGGGGCACATTGCAACAGTCCTAATACATTTTGGCCATTGTGTCAGGAAATTGTAGGATTGTTGTTTTGAAAAGCTGATCATCCCATGAAGTGTACAGTATACATAGATGTATCCTCTCAAAAAGAAGGATAAGGAAGGAGGTACCAAATCTCTGAGATTAACCCAATACTAATTGAATATTTCAGGCAAGGTTGGATACTTCGTCTTCTGGTGCTTGTAACACAGGGAAATGCTCACCTGACGCAAACGCTTTTGTGAAGTAAGTATAATAGAATAATCACGTATCACATGTTCATGCACAGCAGAGACTCTACTAGTAGCCAGAGACTTCAACTACGCTTGGAGTAAAATCCAGTCCTCTACCCAAAATCAGATCCCAATGGTTTAATGTTAAAAAAAAAAAAGGAAAAAAAACTATAGCTTTTGTGTGTTTTTTATTCTTACATTTTTACAAGGGCACCAAGGGCCATAAAACTATTTTATAAGTTATGTTTTGCTTTTTGTCGCTGTCGTTTTTATCAAGGAATTGACCATTTTTCGTGTATAAGGGGAACTGGAATCTATGTTATTTCATTTTTGCTTCTTCATTTAAGGGGCGAGTCTGAACATTACGACGCCCAAAAAAGCGGACCAAATGGAAAAGTCAACTGAGCATCTGATCCATCTCTGAAGACAGGCGGCTCTGCTCCCACCTTTTGTGCCTTCATCCAAGTAGACTCCACCCCCCTTGACAATTTTACATTATTGTAATAGCAGCTATTGAGCATCTCATCTCATGAGGAGTATTATGTTTCTCATTTTTTAAATTTACTCAAAATAATTTTGTCAATGTTGTTCATTTTAATTAATTGAAATAATTAACAACAATAACATAAAGGTTGCTTGCAGTAAGGTGACTAGAGGTGACATCTTTAACATAAAAACAGTAATTACTTGAGTACAATGATGTAATACTCTAAAATTACATAAGAAGGCCACGCCATACGAGTAGTTTTGGTAATACAGGCAGCCCTAATAATTAGCTAATGATTCAAGAGATTTGGTTCAGGTCTGAATCTATTTGGTCTGTTCCCATATTGCACCAATTTCCTAGACATTGGTATATGACACCCTCTAATATTCTCAAGCTCCTATCTCATTTTTTAAATTTTTTATAAACTTTTAATTTTCCTTTGCCCTCCCAACACTCTAAGATCAGCATTTTGCCAGAAAATGGAGCACCAGGTACAAGGTCTTAAAAGCAGAATATCTTTATTATGTTCTCTAAAAATTAATATACAAAAGTATCAAGATTACAAGAACAGACCATCAGGCAGATGTATCATAAATAGTATAAGAATACAAGTTACATGTAACACTGTAATCCCATCTATCGATTCTCACTCATTTTAAAAAGTACCTTAGTCTCCAATAAGGGGCGCCTGGCGGTGATAGGGATGGATTCTATACCCCCCCCTCTCTTTAAGGCTTATTTCTCTTTAAAAATTTGTGCTGAATAATTGTGTTTCATGAAGACTATGAATAGTGGTCGCTATAGATGACCAGAATGATCAGTTATTAAGACTCATAATTTATGATTATTATTGATGGCTAATGAGGATAATTGATTGCTTGTAGTAACTTGTCCCTGCTCTTAATGAAATAATCAATAAGGGACTTTTCGCATATTAATATGACTTCATTATTATTACCTTGTAGACAAGAAATCAGTAGAACATTGTAACTTACTAATTATTAAATGTAGCTAAGAAGCAACTGACCAATCACTACGAAATTATCGAATGGTTCTATGACGCTGTCCAATGATTGTAAGACAGCTTAGTATGTAACCCACCTTCTTTTGGGTATATAACACAATGTATGCTTAATACAGTTTGAGCTTTTATCCTGACACCCTGTGTTCTTGGTTAATTACTTCCAAGCTCGCAATCATCCTAAATGTAGCTCCTCTCCAATATACTGAACGGTTGCCCTTGAGGACCAACCTAACAAGTGGCGATGATAGTAAGAACTAGAGATGAGCGAACACACTCATCCGAGCTTGATGTTCGGTTGAGCATTAGTGTACTCGTAACTGCTCGTTGCTCGGACGAGTATTTCGCCCGCTCGAGAAAATGGCAGCTCCCGCCGTTTTGCTTTTTGGCGGCCAGAAACAGAGCCAATCACAAGCCAGGAGACTCTGCACTCCACCCAGCATGACGTGGTACCCTTACACGTCGATAGCAGTGGTTGGCTGGCCAGATCAGGTGACCCTGGAATAGACTAGCCCCTGCCCGCGCTGCTCGCATCATTCTCTGTCTGGATGCCGCTAGGGAGAGAGCTGCTGCTGCTGCAGGGATAGCGTTAGGGTGTTCTATTAGAATAGTGTTAGGCAGGTTAGGTGTTTCTTCGGTCTCATTTAACAGCTGGCAGAAACGTGGTCATGTTATCTGCCAGCCGGTGCATACTATGACGTCATCGGAGGCCGTATTATAGTATGCGTCGGCCGGCAAAGCGCATGGCCGCATCTCTACCAGCTGTTATAGAAGACCAAAGAAAGAAGAGGAGCCGGGGGGAAAGAAGCATCGTGGAGAAGACAGAGGAGGAACCGCGCCGACATTTGAACCACCCAAAGGTGAGTATGTAAGTTTATTTTTAAGTGTTGGCTGGCTGGCTGTATACTATGGGGGGCAGGCTGGCTGTATTCTACAGGGAGCTGACTGGCTTTATACTACAGGGGGCTGACTGGCTGTATACTACAGTGGGTTGACTGGTTGTATACTACAGGGGGCTGACTGGCTTTATACTACAGTGGGCTGGCTGGCTGTATACTGCAGGGGGCCGGATGGCTGTATACTGCAGGAGGCTGGCTGTATACTGCAGAGGCTGGCTGTATACTGCAGGGGGCTGGCTGGCTATATATTACTGGGGAATAGCTGTATACTAAAGGGGGCTGTCTGGCTATATACTAAATGGGCTGGCTGTATACTACAGGTGGATGGCTATATACAAAAGGGGGTTGGAAGGCTATATACTACAGGGGCTGACAGGCTAAATACTAAAGGGGCTGGCTGTATACTACTGGGAGCTGGCTGGCTATATACTACAGGGGGCTGGCAGGCTATATACAACATGGGGCTGGCTGGCAATATACTACAGGGGGCTGTCAGGCTATATAATACATGGGGCTGGCTGGCTATATATTAAAGGGAGCTGGCAGGCTATAAACTACAGTGAGCTGGCATGCTATATACTACTGTTGGTTGTCTGGCTATATACCACAAGGGGCTGGCTATATAACATAGGGGGCTGGCTATATACTACAGGGGCTGGCTATATACTACAGGGGCTGGCTGGCTATATACCACAGGGTGTTGTCTGGCTATATACCACAGGGGGCTGGCTATATACTACAGGGGCTGGCTGGCTATATACTACAGGGGCTGGCTGGCTATATACCACAGAGGGCTGGCTGGCTATATATCACAGGGGCTGGCTGGCTAGATAATACAAGGGGCTGGCTATATACTACTGGGGGCTGGCTATATATTACAGGGGGTGGCTGGCTATATACTACAGGGAGCTGGCTAGCTATATACTACAATGGGTCGATGGCTATATACTACATGAGGCTGGCTGGCTATATCCTACAGGGGCTGGCAGGCTATATACTACATGGGGCTGGCTGGCTATATACTACAGGGAGCTGGAAGGCTATAAACTACAGTGGGCTGGCATGATATATACTACAGGCGGTTGTCTGGCTATATACCACAGGGGGCTGGATATATACCATAGGGGGCTGGCTATATACTACAGGGACTGGCTGGCTAAATTCTACAGGGGCTGTCTGGCTATATACCACAGGGGGCTGGCTGGCTATATACCACGGGGGGCTGGCTATATACTACAGGGGCTGGCTGGCTATATACCACAGTGGTCTGGCTGGCTATATATCACAGGGGCTGGCTATATACTACAAGGGGCTGGCTATATACTACTGGGGGCTGGCTATATACTACAGGGAGCTGGCAGGCTATAAACTACAGTGGGATGGCATGCTATATACTACAGGGGGTTGTCTGGCTATATACCACAGGGGGGCTGGCTATATACCATAGGGGGCTGGCTGGCTATATACTACAGGGGCTGGCTGCCTATATACCACAGGGTGTTGTTTGGCTATATACCACAGGGCCCTGGCTGGCTATATACCACAGGGGGCTGGCTATATACTACAGGGGCTGGCAGGCTATATACCACAGAGTGCTGGCTGGCTATGTATCACAGGGGCTAGCTGTCTATATACTACAAGGGGCTGGCTATATACTACTGGGGGCTGGCTTTATACTACAGCGGCTGGCTGGCTATATACTACAGGGAGCTGGCTGGCTATGTACTACAAGAGGCTGGTTGGTTATATACTGGGGGGGGGGCTGTGACCAATGGATTTCTCACCCTCAGCTTATACTTGAGTCCATAGGTTTTTCCAGTTTTTGGTTGCAAAATTTGGGGCCTCGGCTTATACTCGGTTTGGCTTATACTCGAGTTTACACCGTACTTCCATATACTGTAGTATGGCAGTATATGGTAGGATCAACTAGACAACCTAGGACTAAAGTACCCTAGGGAGGTCAGAAAAATAGTAAAAAAAAAATATTTTAATAATAAAATAATTAATTAAAAAAAAAATTTAATCACCCCCTTTTCTTAGACCAGATATAAATCAACAGTTAAAACCATAAGCATGTTAGGTATCGCCACATCCCAAAATGTCCGATATATCAAAATATAATTATTGTTTAACCCCGCAACAGAAAATAGCACCTCAATAGCACTTCATCTCATTTTGCAAAAACTGACACCACCCACACAGGGCCGATTCTAGCATATTTGCTGCCTGAGGCAAATATTAAAATGCTCCCTTCCCCCCGCTCCCTGTTCAGTAAATGCTAAAAACTTTACTAACAAGTAACATCCCCACAGGCAGCTCCCTGACACTGTGTGACTGACTACAGGATCTAAGAGGCATTAGTGGCATCTAGTACCTTATAGATGACAATCTCTTCCATCAGGAGGACTTTATTCCGGGTTCTCCAATCCATAACGTATCACTGCTGAATTCACGGGCAGATGTCTTCAGCTCCGTGCAGCATCTCCACCCGGCGTCCCTAAAAATACCACAGTCACTTACAGTATGAAGTCTCTTGGATAACAACACTGCGCTCCTAAATAATATATACCCCTCACAACACAACTGACCGCACTCTCCCCACATATAACACATCCCTTCATTATTATATATATTCTACTGGAATTATAGCATGCACAGCACCAATCAATATACAACACCCCAATTTATTAATACAGACCCCAAACATTTGGTTTACATAATGCAAAGTAATCTATGGTATCCTATAACTAATATATCCCACCCTGTTATGTTACATATGATTTTATATACAGTGACCCCTGACCAATGTAAATATATAGCACCCCCTAATTAATGAATATATACTGTATATATAATTTATTTTTATAAAGCCCTGCTCTCATATATTTAAAGGTCTCGTTATTCACTCCCCCCGATTAAATATACAGTTCCCATAAATTTCCTCCCAGTTTCATTAATATCTTGCCCCCATATTTAGATCCCCCTCGGTTTGATTATATACAGCCTCCTATATAGTACAACCCCTGGTTTAATTATTTACATGCCCGATATATATGGTAGATTTCCCTACCCCAGTTTTATTATATTTAGAAGTCCCCCAGTTTTATACAGCCACACATATATAAATATATACAGCTCCCCCCTACATAATCAGAATCCACCCCCATATAAATATATATACAGCTCCCCCCTATGTAATCACAATCTGCCTCCATATAAATATATACAGCTCCCCCCTGTATAATCAGCATCTACCCCCATATAAATATATATACAGCTCCCCCTGTATAATCACAATCTGCCTCCATATAAATATATACAGCTCCCCACTATATAATCACAATCTGCCTCCATATAAATATATACAGCTCCCCCCTGTATAATCACAATCTGCCCCCATATAAATATATACAGCTCCCCCTGTATAATCACAATCTGCCTCCATATAAATATATACAGCTCCCCCCTATATAATCACAATCTGCCTCCATATAAATATATACAGCTCCCCCCTGTATAATCACAATCTGCTCCATATAAATATATACAGCTCCCCCTGTATAATCACAATCTGCCCCATATAAATATATACAGCTCCCCCCTGTATAATCACAATCTGCCCCATATAAATATATACAGCTCCCCTGTATAATCACAATCTGCCTCCATATAAATATATACAGCTCCCCTGTATAATCAGAATCTGCCCCATATAAATATATACAGCTCCCCCCTGTATAATCACAATCTGCCTCCATATAAATATATACAGCTCCCCCCTATATAATCAGAATCTGCCCCATATAAAAGTATACAGCTCCCCCCTGTATAATCAGAATCTGCCCCCATATAAATATATGCAGCTCCCCCCTGCATAATCAGAATCTGCCCCATATAAATATATACAGATCCCCCCTGTATAATCACAATCTGCCTCCATATAAAAGTATACAGCTCCCCCCTATATAATCACAATCTGCCTCCATATAAATATATACAGCTCCCCCCTATATAATCACAATCTGCCTCCATATAAATATATACAGCTCCCCCCTGTATAATCACAATCTGCCTCCATATAAATATATACAGCTCCCCCTGTATAATCACAATCTGCCTCCATATAAATATATACAGATCCCCCTGTATAATCACAATCTGCCTCCATATAAATATATACAGCTCCCCCTGTATAATCACAATCTGCCCCATATAAATATATACAGCTTCCCCCTGTATAATCACAATCTGCCTCCATATAAATATATACAGCTCCCCCCTGTATAATCACAATCTGCCTCCATATAAATATATACAGCTCCCCCCTGTATAATCACAATCTGCCCCATATAAATATATACAGCTCCCCCTGTATAATCACAATCTGCCTCCATATAAATATATACAGCTCCCCCCTATATAATCACAATCTGCCCCATATAAATATATACAGCTCCCCCCTGTATAATCACAATCTGCCCCCATATAAATATATACAGCTCCCCCTGTATAATCACAATCTGCCTCCATATAAATATATACAGCTCCCCCCTATATAATCACAATCTGCCCCCATATAAATATAAACAGCTCCCCCTGTATAATCACAATCTGCCTCCATATAAATATATACAGCTCCCCCTGTATAATCACAATCTGCTCCATATAAATATATACAGCTCCCCCTGTATAATCACAATCTGCCTCATATAAATATATACAGGCCCCCTGTATAATCACAATCTGCCTCCATATAAATATATACAGCTCCCCCCTATATAATCACAATCTGCCTCCATATAAATATATACAGCTCCCCCCTATATAATCAGAATCTGCCCCATATAAATATATACAGCTCCCCCTGTATAATCACAATCTGCCTCATATAAATATATACAGGCCCCCTGTATAATCACAATCTGCCTCCATATAAATATATACAGCTCCCCCCTATATAATCACAATCTGCCTCCATATAAATATATACAGCTCCCCCCTATATAATCAGAATCTGAACCATATAAATATATACAGCTCCCCCTGTATAATCACAATCTGCCTCCATATAAATATATACAGCTTCCCCTGTATAATCACAATCTGCCTCCATATAAATATATACAGCTCCCCCTGTATAATCACAATCTGCCTCCATATAAATATATACAGCTCCCCCCTATATAATCAGAATCTGCCCCATATAAATATATACAGTTCCCCCCTGTATAGTCACAATCTGCCCCATATAAATATATACAGCTCCCCCTGTATAATCACAATCTGCCTCCATATAAATATATACAGCTCCCCCCTGTATAATCACAATCTGCCCCATATAAATATATACAGCTCCACTGTATAATCAGAATCTGCCCCATATAAATATATACAGATCCCCCCTGTATAATCACAATCTGCCTCCATATAAATATATACAGCTCCCCCCTATATAATCAGAATCTGCCCCATATAAATATATGCAGCTCCCCCCTGCATAATCAGAATCTGCCCCATATAAATATATACAGATCCCCCTGTATAATCACAATCTGCCTCCATATAAATATATACAGCTCCCCCCTGTATAATCAGAATCTGCCCCATATAAAAGTATACAGCTCCCCCCTGTATAATCAGAATCTGCCCCCATATAAATATATGCAGCTCCCCCCTGCATAATCAGAATCTGCCTCATATAAATATATACAGATCCCCCCTGTATAATCACAATCTGCCTCCATATAAATATATGCAGCTCCCCCTATATAATCACAATCTGCCCCATATAAATATATACCGCTCCCCCCTGTATAATGACAATCTGCCTCCATATAAATATATACAGCTCACCCTGTATAATCACAATCTGCTCCATATAAATATATACAGCTCCCCCTTGTATAATCACAATCTACCCCCATATAAATATATACAGCTCCCCCTGTATAATCACAATCTGCCTCCATATAAATATATACATCTCCCCCCTTTATAATCACAATCTACCCCCATATAAATATATACAGCTCCCCCCTGTATAATCACAATCTGCCTCCATATAAATATATACAGCTCCACCCTGTATAATCACAATCTGCCTCCATATAAAGATATACAGCTCCCCCCTGTATAATCACAATCTGCCTCCATATAAATATATACAGCTCCCACCTGTATAATCACAATCTGCCCCATATAAATATATACAGCTCCCCTGTATAATCAGAATCTGCCCCATATAAATATATACAGCTCCCCCCTGTATAATCACAATCTGCCTCCATATAAATATATACAGCTCCCCCCTATATAATCAGAATCTGCCCCATATAAAAGTATACAGCTCCCCCCTGTATAATCAGAATCTGCCCCCATATAAACATATGCAGCTCCCCCCTGCATAATCAGAATCTGCCCCATATAAATATATACAGATCCCCCTGTATAATCACAATCTGCCTCCATATAAAAGTATACAGCTCCCCCCTATATAATCACAATCTGCCTCCATATCAATATATACAGCTCCCCCCTATATAATCACAATCTGCCTCCATATAAATATATACAGCTCCCCCCTGTATAATCACAATCTGCCTCCATATAAATATATACAGCTCCCCCTGTATAATCACAATCTGCCTCCATATAAATATATACAGCTCCCCCCTGTATAATCACAATCTGCCCCATATAAATATATACAGCTCCCCCTGTATAATCACAATCTGCCTCCATATAAATATATACAGCTCCCCCCTATATAATCACAATCTGCCCCATATAAATATATACAGCTCCCCCCTGTATAATCACAATCTGCCCCCATATAAATATATACAGCTCCCCCTGTATAATCACAATCTGCCTCCATATAAATATATACAGCTCCCCCCTATATAATCACAATCTGCCCTCATATAAATATATACAGCTCCCCCTGTATAATCACAATCTGCCTCCATATAAATATATACAGCTCCCCCTGTATAATCACAATCTGCTCCATATAAATATATACAGCTCCCCCTGTATAATCACAATCTGCCTCATATAAATATATACAGGCCCCCTGTATAATCACAATCTGCCTCCATATAAATATATATAGCTCCCCCCTATATAATCACAATCTGCCTCCATATAAATATATACAGCTCCCCCCTATATAATCAGAATCTGCCCCATATAAATATATACAGCTCCCCCTGTATAATCACAATCTGCCTCATATAAATATATACAGGCCCCCTGTATAATCACAATCTGCCTCCATATAAATATATACAGCTCCCCCCTATATAATCACAATCTGCCTCCATATAAATATATACAGCTCCCCCCTATATAATCAGAATCTGCCCCATATAAATATATATAGCTCCCCCTGTATAATCACAATCTGCCTCCATATAAATATATACAGCTCCCCCTGTATAATCACAATCTGCCTCCATATAAATATATACAGCTCCCCCTGTATAATCACAATCTGCCTCCATATAAATATATACAGCTCCCCCCTATATAATCAGAATCTGCCCCATATAAATATATACAGTTCCCCCCTGTATAGTCACAATCTGCCCCATATAAATATATACAGCTCCCCCTGTATAATCACAATCTGCCTCCATATAAATATATACAGCTCCCCCCTGTATAATCACAATCTGCCCCATATAAATATATACAGCTCCACTGTATAATCAGAATCTGCCCCATATAAATATATATAGATCCCCCCTGTAAAATCACAATCTGCCTCCATATAAATATATACAGCTACCCCCTATATAATCAGAATCTGCCCCATATAAAAGTATACAGCTCCCCCCTGTATAATCAGAATCTGCCCCCATATAAATATATGCAGCTCCCCCCTGCATAATCAGAATCTGCCCCATATAAATATATACAGATCCCCCCTGTATAATCACAATCTGCCTCCATATAAATATATACAGCTCCCCCCTGTATAATCAGAATCTGCCCCATATAAAAGTATACAGCTCCCCCCTGTATAATCAGAATCTGCCCCCATATAAATATATGCAACTCCCCCCTGCATAATCAGAATCTGCCTCATATAAATATATACAGATCCCCCCTGTATAATCACAATCTGCCTCCATATAAATATATGCAGCTCCCCCTATATAATCACAATCTGCCCCATATAAATATATACCGCTCCCCCCTGTATAATGACAATCTGCCTCCATATAAATTTATACATCTCCCCCTGTATAATCACAATCTGCTCCATATAAATATATACAGCTCCCCCTTGTATAATCACAATCTACCCCCATATAAATATATACAGCTCCCCCTGTATAATCACAATCTGTCTCCATATAAATATATACATCTCCCCCCTTTATAATCACAATCTACCCATATATAAATATATACAGCTCCCCCCTGTATAATCACAATCTGCCTCCATATAAATATATACAGCTCCCCCCTGTATAATCACAATCTGCCTCCATATAAATATATACAGCTCCCCCCTGTATAATCACAATCTGCCTCCATATAAATATATACAGCTTCCACCTGTATAATCACAATCTGCCCCATATAAATATATACAGCTCCCACCTGTATAATCACAATCTGCCTCCATATAAATATATACATCTCCCCCCTGTATAATCACAATCTACCCCCATATAAATATATACATCTCCCCCCTGTATAATCACAATCTACCCCCATATAAATATATACAGCTCCCCCTGTATAATCACAATCTGCCTCCATATAAATATATACAGCTCCCCCCTGTATAATCACAATCTGCCCCCATATAAATATATACAGCTCCCACCTGTATAATCACAATCTGCCCCCATATAAATATATATAGCTCCCCCCTGTATAATCACAATCTGCCCCATATAAATATATACAGATCCCCCCTGTATAATCACAATCTGCCTCCATATAAATATATACATCTCCCCCCTGTATAATCACAATCTGCCTCCATATAAATATATACAGCTCCCCCCTGTATGATCACAATCTGCCTCCATATAAATATATACAGCTCCCCCTGTATAATCACAATCTGCCTCCATATAAATATATACAGCTCCCCCTGTATAATCACAATCTGCTCCATATAAATATATACAGCTCCCCCTGTATAATCACAATCTGCCTCATATAAATATATACAGGCCCCCTGTATAATCACAATCTGCCTCCATATAAATATATACAGCTCCCCCCTATATAATCAGAATCTGCCCCATATAAATATATACAGCTCCCCCTGTATAATCACAATCTGCCTCCATATAAATATATACAGCTCCCCCTGTATAATCACAACCTGCCTCCATATAAATATATACAGCTCCCCCTGTATAATCACAATCTGCCTCCATATAAATATATACAGCTCCCCCCTATATAATCAGAATCTGCCCCATATAAATATATACAGCTCCCCCCTGTATAGTCACAATCTGCCCCATATAAATATATACAGCTCCCCCTGTATAATCACAATCTGCCTCCATAAAAATATATACAGCTCCCCCCTGTATAATCACAATCTGCCCCATATAAATATATACAGCTCCCCTGTATAATCAGAATCTGCCCCATATAAATATATACAGATCCCCCCTGTATAATCACAATCTGCCTCCATATAAATATATACAGCTCCCCCCTATATAATCAGAATCTGCCCCATATAAAAGTATACAGCCCCCCCCTGTATAATCAGAATCTGCCCCCATATAAAAGTTTACAGCTCCCCCCTGCATAATCAGAATCTGCCCCATATAAATATATACAGATCCCCCCTTTATAATCACAATCTGCCTCCATATAAATATATGCAGCTCCCCCTATATAATCACAATCTGCCCCATATAAATATATACCGCCCCCCCCTGTATAATGACAATCTGCCTCCATATAAATATATACAGCTCCCCCTGTATAATCACAATCTGCTCCATATAAATATATACAGCTCCCCCTTGTATAATCACAATCTACCCCCATATAAATATATACAGCTCCCCCTGTATAATCACAATCTGCCTCCATATAAATATATACATCTCCCCCTGTATAATCACAATCTACCCCCATATAAATATATACATCTCCCCCCTGTATAATCACAATCTGCCTCCATATAAATATATACAGATCCCCCTGTATAATCACAATCTGCCTCCATATAAATATATACAGCTCCCCCTGTATAATCACAATCTGCCCCATATAAATATATACAGCTTCCCCCTGTATAATCACAATCTGCCTCCATATAAATATATACAGCTCCCCCCTGTATAATCACAATCTGCCTCCATATAAATATATACAGCTCCCCCCTGTATAATCACAATCTGCCCCATATAAATATATACAGCTCCCCCTGTATAATCACAATCTGCCTCCATATAAATATATACAGCTCCCCCCTATATAATCACAATCTGCCCCATATAAATATATACAGCTCCCCCCTGTATAATCACAATCTGCCCCCATATAAATATATACAGCTCCCCCTGTATAATCACAATCTGCCTCCATATAAATATATACAGCTCCCCCCTATGTAATCACAATCTGCCCCCATATAAATATAAACAGCTCCCCCTGTATAATCACAATCTGCCTCCATATAAATATATACAGCTCCCCCTGTATAATCACAATCTGCTCCATATAAATATATACAGCTCCCCCTGTATAATCACAATCTGCCTCATATAAATATATACAGGCCCCCTGTATAATCACAATCTGCCTCCATATAAATATATACAGCTCCCCCCTATATAATCACAATCTGCCTCCATATAAATATATACAGCTCCCCCCTATATAATCAGAATCTGCCCCATATAAATATATACAGCTCCCCCTGTATAATCACAATCTGCCTCATATAAATATATACAGGCCCCCTGTATAATCACAATCTGCCTCCATATAAATATATACAGCTCCCCCCTATATAATCACAATCTGCCTCCATATAAATATATACAGCTCCCCCCTATATAATCAGAATCTGAACCATATAAATATATACAGCTCCCCCTGTATAATCACAATCTGCCTCCATATAAATATATACAGCTCCCCCTGTATAATCACAATCTGCCTCCATATAAATATATACAGCTCCCCCTGTATAATCACAATCTGCCTCCATATAAATATATACAGCTCCCCCCTATATAATCAGAATCTGCCCCATATAAATATATACAGTTCCCCCCTGTATAGTCACAATCTGCCCCATATAAATATATACAGCTCCCCCTGTATAATCACAATCTGCCTCCATATAAATATATACAGCTCCCCCCTGTATAATCACAATCTGCCCCATATAAATATATACAGCTCCACTGTATAATCAGAATCTGCCCCATATAAATATATACAGATCCCCCTGTATAATCACAATCTGCCTCCATATAAATATATACAGCTCCCCCTGTATAATCACAATCTGCCTCCATATAAATATATACAGCTCCCCCCTGTATAATCACAATCTGCCTCTATATAAATATATACAGCTCCCCCTGTATAATCACAATCTGCCTCCATATAAATATATACAGCTCCCCCCTATATAATCAGAATCTGCCCCATATAAAAGTATACAGCTCCCCCCTGTATAATCAGAATCTGCCCCCATATAAATATATGCAGCTCCCCCCTGCATAATCAGAATCTGCCCCATATAAATATATACAGATCCCCCTGTATAATCACAATCTGCCTCCATATAAATATATACAGCTTCCCCCTGTATAATCAGAATCTGCCCCATATAAAAGTATACAGCTCCCCCCTGTATAATCAGAATCTGCCCCCATATAAATATATGCAGCTCCCCCCTGCATAATCAGAATCTGCCTCATATAAATATATACAGATCCCCCCTGTATAATCACAATCTGCCTCCATATAAATATATGCAGCTCCCCCCTGCATAATCAGAATCTGCCTCATATAAATATATACAGATCCCCCCTGTATAATCACAATCTGCCTCCATATAAATATATGCAGCTCCCCCTATATAATCACAATCTGCCCCATATAAATATATACCGCTCCCCCCTGTATAATGACAATCTGCCTCCATATAAATATATACAGCTCACCCTGTATAATCACAATCTGCTCCATATAAATATATACAGCTCCCGCTTGTATAATCACAATCTACCCCCATATAAATATATACAGCTCCCCCTGTATAATCACAATCTGCCTCCATATAAATATATACATCTCCCCCCTTTATAATCACAATCTACCCCCATATAAATATATACAGCTCCCCCCTGTATAATCACAATCTGCCTCCATATAAATATATACAGCTCCACCCTGTATAATCACAATCTGCCTCCATATAAATATATACAGCTCCCCCCTGTATAATCACAATCTGCCTCCATATAAATATATACAGCTCCCACCTGTATAATCACAATCTGCCCCATATAAATATATACAGCTCCCCTGTATAATCAGAATCTGCCCCATATAAATATATACAGCTCCCCCCTGTATAATCACAATCTGCCTCCATATAAATATATACAGCTCCCCCCTATATAATCAGAATCTGCCCCATATAAAAGTATACAGCTCCCCCCTGTATAATCAGAATCTGCCCCCATATAAACATATGCAGCTCCCCCCTGCATAATCAGAATCTGCCCCATATAAATATATACAGATCCCCCTGTATAATCACAATCTGCCTCCATATAAAAGTATACAGCTCCCCCCTATATAATCACAATCTGCCTCCATATCAATATATACAGCTCCCCCCTATATAATCACAATCTGCCTCCATATAAATATATACAGCTCCCCCCTGTATAATCACAATCTGCCTCCATATAAATATATACAGCTCCCCCTGTATAATCACAATCTGCCTCCATATAAATATATACAGATCCCCCTGTATAATCACAATCTGCCTCCATATAAATATATACAGCTCCCCCTGTATAATCACAATCTGCCCCATATAAATATATACAGCTTCCCCCTGTATAATCACAATCTGCCTCCATATAAATATATACAGCTCCCCCCTGTATAATCACAATCTGCCTCCATATAAATATATACAGCTCCCCCCTGTATAATCACAATCTGCCCCATATAAATATATACAGCTCCCCCTGTATAATCACAATCTGCCTCCATATAAATATATACAGCTCCCCCCTATATAATCACAATCTGCCCCATATAAATATATACAGCTCCCCCCTGTATAATCACAATCTGCCCCCATATAAATATATACAGCTCCCCCTGTATAATCACAATCTGCCTCCATATAAATATATACAGCTCCCCCCTATATAATCACAATCTGCCCCCATATAAATATATACAGCTCCCCCTGTATAATCACAATCTGCCTCCATATAAATATATACAGCTCCCCCTGTATAATCACAATCTGCTCCATATAAATATATACAGCTCCCCCTGTATAATCACAATCTGCCTCATATAAATATATACAGGCCCCCTGTATAATCACAATCTGCCTCCATATAAATATATATAGCTCCCCCCTATATAATCACAATCTGCCTCCATATAAATATATACAGCTCCCCCCTATATAATCAGAATCTGCCCCATATAAATATATACAGCTCCCCCTGTATAATCACAATCTGCCTCATATAAATATATACAGGCCCCCTGTATAATCACAATCTGCCTCCATATAAATATATACAGCTCCCCCCTATATAATCACAATCTGCCTCCATATAAATATATACAGCTCCCCCCTATATAATCAGAATCTGCCCCATATAAATATATATAGCTCCCCCTGTATAATCACAATCTGCCTCCATATAAATATATACAGCTCCCCCTGTATAATCACAATCTGCCTCCATATAAATATATACAGCTCCCCCTGTATAATCACAATCTGCCTCCATATAAATATATACAGCTCCCCCCTATATAATCAGAATCTGCCCCATATAAATATATACAGTTCCCCCCTGTATAGTCACAATCTGCCCCATATAAATATATACAGCTCCCCCTGTATAATCACAATCTGCCTCCATATAAATATATACAGCTCCCCCCTGTATAATCACAATCTGCCCCATATAAATATATACAGCTCCACTGTATAATCAGAATCTGCCCCATATAAATATATACAGATCCCCCCTGTAAAATCACAATCTGCCTCCATATAAATATATACAGCTCCCCCCTATATAATCAGAATCTGCCCCATATAAAAGTATACAGCTCCCCCCTGTATAATCAGAATCTGCCCCCATATAAATATATGCAGCTCCCCCCTGCATAATCAGAATCTGCCCCATATAAATATATACAGATCCCCCCTGTATAATCACAATCTGCCTCCATATAAATATATACAGCTCCCCCCTGTATAATCAGAATCTGCCCCATATAAAAGTATACAGCTCCCCCCTGTATAATCAGAATCTGCCCCCATATAAATATATGCAGCTCCCCCCTGCATAATCAGAATCTGCCTCATATAAATATATACAGATCCGCCCTGTATAATCACAATCTGCCTCCATATAAATATATGCAGCTCCCCCTATATAATCACAATCTGCCCCATATAAATATATACCGCTCCCCCCTGTATAATGACAATCTGCCTCCATATAAATATATACAGCTCCCCCTGTATAATCACAATCTGCTCCATATAAATATATACAGCTCCCCCTTGTATAATCACAATCTACCCCCATATAAATATATACAGCTCCCCCTGTATAATCACAATCTGCCTCCATATAAATATATACATCTCCCGCCTTTATAATCACAATCTACCCATATATAAATATATACAGCTCCCCCCTGTATAATCACAATCTGCCTCCATATAAATATATACAGCTCCCCCCTGTATAATCACAATCTGCCTCCATATAAATATATACAGCTCCCCCCTGTATAATCACAATCTGCCTCCATATAAATATATACAGCTCCCACCTGTATAATCACAATCTGCCCCATATAAATATATACAGCTCCCACCTGTATAATCACAATCTGCCTCCATATAAATATATACATCTCCCCCCTGTATAATCACAATCTACCCCCATATAAATATATACATCTCCCCCCTGTATAATCACAATCTACCCCCATATAAATATATACAGCTCCCCCTGTATAATCACAATCTGCCTCCATATAAATATATACAGCTCCCCCCTGTATAATCACAATCTGCCCCCATATAAATATATACAGCTCCCACCTGTATAATCACAATCTGCCCCCATATAAATATATATAGCTCCCCCCTGTATAATCACAATCTGCCCCATATAAATATATACAGATCCCCCCTGTATAATCACAATCTGCCTCCATATAAATATATACATCTCCCCCCTGTATAATCACAATCTGCCTCCATATAAATATATACAGCTCCCCCCTGTATGATCACAATCTGCCTCCATATAAATATATACAGCTCCCCCTGTATAATCACAATCTGCCTCCATATAAATATATACAGCTCCCCCTGTATAATCACAATCTGCTCCATATAAATATATACAGCTCCCCCTGTATAATCACAATCTGCCTCATATAAATATATACAGGCCCCCTGTATAATCACAATCTGCCTCCATATAAATATATACAGCTCCCCCCTATATAATCAGAATCTGCCCCATATAAATATATACAGCTCCCCCTGTAAAATCACAATCTGCCTCCATATAAATATATACAGCTCCCCCTGTATAATCACAACCTGCCTCCATATAAATATATACAGCTCCCCCTGTATAATCACAATCTGCCTCCATATAAATATATACAGCTCCCCCCTATATAATCAGAATCTGCCCCATATAAATATATACAGCTCCCCCCTGTATAGTCACAATCTGCCCCATATAAATATATACAGCTCCCCCTGTATAATCACAATCTGCCTCCATAAAAATATATACAGCTCCCCCCTGTATAATCACAATCTGCCCCATATAAATATATACAGCTCCCCTGTATAATCAGAATCTGCCCCATATAAATATATACAGATCCCCCCTGTATAATCACAATCTGCCTCCATATAAATATATACAGCTCCCCCCTATATAATCAGAATCTGCCCCATATAAAAGTATACAGCCCCCCCCTGTATAATCAGAATCTGCCCCCATATAAAAGTATACAGCTCCCCCCTGCATAATCAGAATCTGCCCCATATAAATATATACAGATCCCCCCTTTATAATCACAATCTGCCTCCATATAAATATATGCAGCTCCCCCTATATAATCACAATCTGCCCCATATAAATATATACCGCCCCCCCTGTATAATGACAATCTGCCTCCATATAAATATATACAGCTCCCCCTGTATAATCACAATCTGCTCCATATAAATATATACAGCTCCCCCTTGTATAATCACAATCTACCCCCATATAAATATATACAGCTCCCCCTGTATAATCACAATCTGCCTCCATATAAATATATACATCTCCCCCTGTATAATCACAATCTACCCCCATATAAATATATACATCTCCCCCCTGTATAATCACAATCTACCCCCATATAAATATATACAGCTCCCCCCTGTATAATCACAATCTGCCTCCATATAAATATATACAGCTCCCCCTGTATAATCACAATCTGCCTCCATATAAATATATACAGCTCCCCCCTGTATAATCACAATCTGCCTCCATATAAATATATACAGCTCCCCCTGTATAATCACAATCTGCCTCCATATAAATATATACAGCTCCCCCCTGTATGATCACAATCTGCCTCCATATAAATATATACAGCTCCCCCTATATAATCACAGTCTGCCCCATATAAATATATACAGCTCCCCCCTGTATTATCACAATCTGCCTCCATATAAATATATACAGCTCCCCCCTGTATGATCACAATCTGCCTCCATATAAATATATACAGCTCCCCCTATATAATCACAATCTGCCCCATATAAATATATACAGCTCCCCCTATATAATCACAATCTGCCCCCATATAAATATATACAGCTCCCCCCTGTATAATCACAATCTGCCCCCATATAAATATATACAGCTCCCCCCTATATAATCACAATCTGTCCCATATAAATATATACAGCTCCCCCCTGTATAATCACAATCTGCCCCCATATAAATATATACAGCTCCCCCCTATCTAATCACAATCTGCCCCCATATAAATATATACAGCTCCCCCCTGTATAATCACAATCTGCCCCCATATAAATATATACAGCTCCCCCAGTATAATCACAATCTGCCTCCATATAAATATATACAGCTCCCCCTATATAATCACAATCTGCCCCCATATAAATATATACAGCTCCCACCTGTATAATCACAATCTGCCCCCATATAAATATATACAGCTCCCCCTGTATAATCACAATCTGCCCCCATATAAATATATACAGCTCCCCCTATATAATCACAATCTGCCTCCATATAAATATATACAGCTCCCCCTGTATAATCACAATCTGCCTCCATATAAATATATACAGCTCCCCTGTATAATCACAATCTGCCTCCACATAAATATATACAGCTCCCCTGTATAATTAGAATCTGCCCCATATAAATATATACAGATCCCCCCTGTATAATCACAATCTACCCCCATATAAATATATACAGCTCCCCCCTATATAATCACAATCTGCCCCATATAAATATATACAGCTCCCCCCTATATAATCACAATCTGCCCCCATATAAATATATACAGCTCCCCACTATATAATCACAATCTGCCTCCATATAAATATATACAGCTCCCCTGTATAATCACAGTCTGCCCCATATAAATATATACAGCTCCCCCCTGTATAATCACAATCTGCCCCATATAAATATATACAGCTCCCCCCTGTATAATCACAATCTGCCTCCATATAAATATATACAGGTCCCTTGTATAATCAGAATCTGCCCCATATAAATATATACAGATCCCCCCTGTATAATCACAATCTACCCCCATATAAATATATACAGCTCCCCCCTGTATAATCACAATCTGCCCCATATAAATATATACAGCTCCCCCCTGTATAATCACAATCTGCCCCATTATAAATATATACAGCTCCCCCCTGTATAATCACAATCTGCCCCATATAAATATATACAGCTCCCCCCTGTATAATCACAATCTGCCTCCATATAAATATATACAGCTCCCCCAGTATAATCACAATCTGCCTCCATATAAATATATACAGCTCCCCCCTGTATAATCACAATCTGCCTCCATATAAATATATACAGCTCCCCCTGTATAATCACAATCTGCCTCCATATAAATATATACAGCTCCCCCAGTATAATCACAATCTGCCTCCATATAAATATATACAGCTCCCCCCTGTATAATCACAATCTGCCTCCATATAAATATATACAGCTCCCCCTGTATAATCACAATCTGCCTCCATATAAATATATACAGCTCCCCCAGTATAATCACAATCTGCCTCCATATAAATATATACAGCTCCCCCCTGTATAATCACAATCTGCCCCATATAAATATATACAGCTCCCCCTGTATAATCACAATCTGCCTCATATAAATATATACAGGCCCCCTGTATAATCACAATCTGCCTCCATATAAATATATACAGCTCCCCCCTATATAATCACAATCTGCCTCCATATAAATATATACAGCTCCCCCCTATATAATCAGAATCTGCCCCATATAAATATATACAGCTCCCCCTGTATAATCACAATCTGCCTCATATAAATATATACAGGCCCCCTGTATAATCACAATCTGCCTCATATAAATATATACAGGCCCCCTGTATAATCACAATCTGCCTCCATATAAATATATACAGCTCCCCCCTATATAATCACAATCTGCCTCCATATAAATATATACAGCTCCCCCCAATATAATCAGAATCTGCCCCATATAAATATATACAGCTCCCCCTGTATAATCACAATCTGCCTCCATATAAATATATACAGCTCCCCCTGTATAATCACAATCTGCCTCCATATAAATATATACAGGTCCCCCCTATATAATCAGAATCTGCCCCATATAAATATATACAGTTCCCCCCTGTATAGTCACAATCTGCCCCATATAAATATATACAGCTCCCCCTGTATAATCACAATCTGCCTCCATATAAATATATACAGCTCCCCCCTGTATAATCACAATCTGCCCCATATAAATATATACAGCTCCACTGTATAATCAGAATCTGCCCCATATAAATATATACAGATCCCCCCTGTATAATCACAATCTGCCTCCATATAAATATATACAGCTCCCCCCTATATAATCAGAATCTGCCCCATATAAAAGTATACAGCTCCCCCCTGTATAATCAGAATCTGCCCCCATATAAATATATGCAGCTCCCCCCTGCATAATCAGAATCTGCCCCATATAAATATATACAGATCCCCCCTGTATAATCACAATCTCCCTCCATATAAATATATACAGCTCCCCCCTGTATAATCAGAATCTGCCCCATATAAAAGTATACAGCTCCCCCCTGTATAATCAGAATCTGCCCCCATATAAATATATGCAGCTCCCCCCTGCATAATCAGAATCTGCCTCATATAAATATATACAGATCCCCCCTGTATAATCACAATCTGCCTCCATATAAATATATGCAGCTCCCCCTATATAATCACAATCTGCCCCATATAAATATATACCGCTCCCCCCTGTATAATGACAATCTGCCTCCATATAAATATATACAGCTCCCCCTGTATAATCACAATCTGCTCCATATAAATATATACAGCTCCCCCTTGTATAATTACAATCTACCCCCATATAAATATATACAGCTCCCCCTGTATAATCACAATCTGCCTCCATATAAATATATACATCTCCCCCCTTTGTAATCACAATCTACCCCCATATAAATATATACAGCTCCCCCCTGTATAATCACAATCTGCCTCCATATAAATATATACAGCTCCCCCCTGTATAATCACAATCTGCCTCCATATAAATATATACAGCTCCCCCCAATATAATCAGAATCTGCCCCATATAAATATATACAGCTCCCCCCAATATAATCAGAATCTGCCCCATATAAATATATACAGCTCCCCCTGTATAATCACAATCTGCCTCCATATAAATATATACAGCTCCCCCTGTATAATCACAATCTGCCTCCATATAAATATATACAGGTCCCCCCTATATAATCAGAATCTGCCCCATATAAATATATACAGTTCCCCCCTGTATAGTCACAATCTGCCCCATATAAATATATACAGCTCCCCCTGTATAATCACAATCTGCCTCCATATAAATATATACAGCTCCCCCCTGTATAATCACAATCTGCCCCATATAAATATATACAGCTCCACTGTATAATCAGAATCTGCCCCATATAAATATATACAGATCCCCCCTGTATAATCACAATCTGCCTCCATATAAATATATACAGCTCCCCCCTATATAATCAGAATCTGCCCCATATAAAAGTATACAGCTCCCCCCTGTATAATCAGAATCTGCCCCCATATAAATATATGCAGCTCCCCCCTGCATAATCAGAATCTGCCCCATATAAATATATACAGATCCCCCCTGTATAATCACAATCTCCCTCCATATAAATATATACAGCTCCCCCCTGTATAATCAGAATCTGCCCCATATAAAAGTATACAGCTCCCCCCTGTATAATCAGAATCTGCCCCCATATAAATATATGCAGCTCCCCCCTGCATAATCAGAATCTGCCTCATATAAATATATACAGATCCCCCCTGTATAATCACAATCTGCCTCCATATAAATATATGCAGCTCCCCCTATATAATCACAATCTGCCCCATATAAATATATACCGCTCCCCCCTGTATAATGACAATCTGCCTCCATATAAATATATACAGCTCCCCCTGTATAATCACAATCTGCTCCATATAAATATATACAGCTCCCCCTTGTATAATCACAATCTACCCCCATATAAATATATACAGCTCCCCCTGTATAATCACAATCTGCCTCCATATAAATATATACATCTCCCCCCTTTGTAATCACAATCTACCCCCATATAAATATATACAGCTCCCCCCTGTATAATCACAATCTGCCTCCATATAAATATATACAGCTCCCCCCTGTATAATCACAATCTGCCTCCATATAAATATATACAGCTCCCCCCTGTATAATCACAATCTGCCTACATATAAATATATACAGCTCCCACCTGTATAATCACAATCTGCCCCATATAAATATATACAGCTCCCACCTGTATAATCACAATCTGCCTCCATATAAATATATACATCTCCCCCCTGTATAATCACAATCTACCCCCATGTAAATATATACATCTCCCCCCTGTATAATCACAATCTACCCCCATATATATATATATACAGCTCCCCTGTATAATCACAATCTGCCTCCATATAAATATATACAGCTCCCCCCTGTATAATCACAATCTGCCCCCATATAAATATATACAGCTCCCACCTGTATAATCACAATCTGCCCCCATATAAATATATATAGCTCCCCCCTGTATAATCACAATCTGCCCCATATAAATATATACAGCTCCCCCCTGTATAATCACAATCTGCCTCCATATAAATATATACAGCTCCCACCTGTATAATCACAATCTGCCCCATATAAATATATACAGCTCCCACCTGTATAATCACAATCTGCCTCCATATAAATATATACATCTCCCCCCTGTATAATCACAATCTACCCCCATATAAATATATACATCTCCCCCCTGTATAATCACAATCTACCCCCATATAAATATATACAGCTCCCCCTGTATAATCACAATCTGCCTCCATATAAATATATACAGCTCCCCCCTGTATAATCACAATCTGCCCCCATATAAATATATACAGCTCCCACCTGTATAATCACAATCTGCCCCCATATAAATATATATAGCTCCCCCCTGTATAATCACAATCTGCCCCATATAAATATATACAGATCCCCCCTGTATAATCACAATCTGCCTCCATATAAATATATACATCTCCCCCCTGTATAATCACAATCTGCCTCCATATAAATATATACAGCTCCCCCCTGTATGATCACAATCTGCCTCCATATAAATATATACAGCTCCCCCTGTATAATCACAATCTGCCTCCATATAAATATATACAGCTCCCCCTGTATAATCACAATCTGCTTCATATAAATATATACAGCTCCCCCTGTATAATCACAATCTGCCTCATATAAATATATACAGGCCCCCTGTATAATCACAATCTGCCTCCATATAAATATATACAGCTCCCCCCTATATAATCAGAATCTGCCCCATATAAATATATACAGCTCCCCCTGTATAATCACAATCTGCCTCCATATAAATATATACAGCTCCCCCTGTATAATCACAACCTGCCTCCATATAAATATATACAGCTCCCCCTGTATAATCACAATCTGCCTCCATATAAATATATACAGCTCCCCCCTATATAATCAGAATCTGCCCCATATAAATATATACAGCTCCCCCCTGTATAGTCACAATCTGCCCCATATAAATATATACAGCTCCCCCTGTATAATCACAATCTGCCTCCATAAAAATATATACAGCTCCCCCCTGTATAATCACAATCTGCCCCATATAAATATATACAGCTCCCCTGTATAATCAGAATCTGCCCCATATAAATATATACAGATCCCCCCTGTATAATCACAATCTGCCTCCATATAAATATATACAGCTCCCCCCAATATAATCAGAATCTGCCCCATATAAAAGTATACAGCCCCCCCCTGTATAATCAGAATCTGCCCCCATATAAAAGTATACAGCTCCCCCATGCATAATCAGAATCTGCCCCATATAAATATATACAGATCCCCCCTGTATAATCACAATCTGCCTCCATATAAATATATGCAGCTCCCCCTATATAATAACAATCTGCCCCATATAAATAAATACCGCCCCCCCTGTATAATGACAATCTGCCTCCATATAAATATATACAGCTCCCCCTGTATAATCACAATCTGCTCCATATAAATATATACAGCTCCCCCTTGTATAATCACAATCTACCCCCATATAAATATATACAGCTCCCCCTGTATAATCACAATCTGCCTCCATATAAATATATACATCTCCCCCTGTATAATCACAATCTACCCCCATATAAATATATACATCTCCCCCCTGTATAATCACAATCTACCCCCATATAAATATATACAGCTCCCCCTGTATAATCACAATCTGCCTCGATATAAATATATACAGCTCCCCCCTGTATAATCTCAATCTGCCCCCATATAAATATATACAGCTCCCACCTGTATAATCACAATCTGCCCCATATAAATATATACAGCTCCCCCTGTATAATCACAATCTGCCTCCATATAAATATATACAGCTCCCCCTGTATAATCACAATCTGCCCCCATATAAATATATACAGCTCCCCCCTTTATAATCAGAATCTGCCTCCATATAAATATATACAGCTCCCCCCTGTATTATCACAATCTGCCTCCATATAAATATATACAGCTCCCCCCTGTATGATCACAATCTGCCTCCATATAAATATATACAGCTCCCCCTATATAATCACAGTCTGCCCCATATAAATATATACAGCTTCCCCCTATATATTCACAATCTGCCCCATATAAATATATACAGCTCCCCCCTATATAATCACAATCTGCCCCCATATAAATATATACAGCTCCCCCCTGTATAATCACAATCTGCCCCCATATAAATATATACAGCTCCCCCCTATATAATCACAATCTGTCCCATATAAATATATACAGCTCCCCCCTGTATAATCACAATCTGCCCCCATATAAATATATACAGCTCCCCCCTATATAATCACATTCTGCCCCCATATAAATATATACAGCTCCCCCCTGTATAATCACAATCTGCCCCCATATAAATATATACAGCTCCCCCAGTATAATCACAATCTGCCTCCATATAAATATATACAGCTCCCCCTATATAATCACAATCTGCCCCCATATAAATATATACAGCTCCCACCTGTATAATCACAATCTGCCCCCATATAAATATATACAGCTCCCCCTGT
Organism: Engystomops pustulosus; assembly: GCF_040894005.1. NCBI lineage: Eukaryota > Metazoa > Chordata > Amphibia > Anura > Leptodactylidae > Engystomops > Engystomops pustulosus. The sequence continues at coordinate 214,713,980 of NC_092413.1, forward strand.
ATAATCACAATCTGCTCCCATATAAATATATACAGCTTCCCCTATATAATCACAATCTGCCTCCATATAAATATATACAGTTCCCCCTGTATAATCACAATCTGCCTCCATATAAATATATACAGCTCCCATGTATAATCACAATCTGCCTCCACATAAATATATACAGCTCCCCTGTATAATTAGAATCTGCCCCATATAAATATATACAGATCCCCCCTGTATAATCAAAATCTACCCCCATATAAATATATACAGCTCCCCCCTATATAATCACAATCTGCCCCATATAAATATATACAGCTCCCCCCTATATAATCACAATCTGCCCCCATATAAATATATACAGCTCCCCCCTATATAATCACAATCTGCCTCCATATAAATATATACAGCTCCCCTGTATAATCACAGTCTGCCCCATATAAATATATACAGCTCCCCCCTGTATAATCACAATCTGCCCCATATAAATATATACAGCTCCCCCCTGTATAATCACAATCTGCCTCCATATAAATATATACAGCTCCCTTGTATAATCAGAATCTGCCCCATATAAATATATACAGATCCCCCCTGTATAATCACAATCTACCCCCATATAAATATATACAGCTCCCCCCTATATAATCACAATCTGCCCCATATAAATATATACAGCTCCCCCCTATATAATCACAATCTGCCCTATATAAATATATACAGCTTCCCCCTATATATTCAAAATCTGCCCCATATAAATATATACAGCTCCCCCCTATATAATCACAATCTGCCCCCATATAAATATATACAGCTCCCCCTGTATAATCACAATCTGCCCCCATATAAAAATATACAGCTCCCCCCTGTATAATCACAATCTGCCCCATATAAATATATACAGCTCCCCCCTGTATAATCACAATCTGCCCCCATATAAATATATACAGCTCCCCCCTGTATAATCACAATCTGCCCCATATAAATATATACAGCTCCCCCCTGTATAATCACAATCTGCCTCCATATAAATATATACAGCTCCCCCAGTATAATCACAATCTGCCTCCATATAAATATATACAGCTCCCCCCTGTATAATCACAATCTGCCTCCATATAAATATATACAGCTCCGCCTGTATAATCACAATCTGCCTCCATATAAATATATACAGCTCCCCCAGTATAATCACAATCTGCCTCCATATAAATATATACAGCTCCCCCCTGTATAATCACAATCTGCCTCCATATAAATATATACAGCTCCCCCTGTATAATCACAATCTGCCTCCATATAAATATATACAGCTCCCCCAGTATAATCACAATCTGCCTCCATATAAATATATACAGCTCCCCCCTGTATAATCACAATCTGCCCCATATAAATATATACAGCTCCCCCTGTATAATCACAATCTGCCTCATATAAATATATACAGGCCCCCTGTATAATCACAATCTGCCTCCATATAAATATATGCAGCTCCCCCATATATAATCACAATCTGCCTCCATATAAATATATACAGCTCCCCCCAATATAATCAGAATCTGCCCCATATAAATATATACAGCTCCCCCTGTATAATCACAATCTGCCTCATATAAATATATACAGGCCCCCTGTATAATCACAATCTGCCTCATATAAATATATACAGGCCCCCTGTATAATCACAATCTGCCTCCATATAAATATATACAGCTCCCCCCTATATAATCACAATCTGCCTCCATATAAATATATACAGCTCCCCCCAATATAATCAGAATCTGCCCCATATAAATATATACAGCTCCCCCTGTATAATCACAATCTGCCTCCATATAAATATATACAGCTCCCCCTGTATAATCACAATCTGCCTCCATATAAATATATACAGCTCCCCCTGTATAATCACAATCTGCCTCCATATAAATATATACAGGTCCCCCCTATATAATCAGAATCTGCCCCATATAAATATATACAGTTCCCCCCTGTATAGTCACAATCTGCCCCATATAAATATATACAGCTCCCCCTGTATAATCACAATCTGCCTCCATATAAATATATACAGCTCCCCCCTGTATAATCACAATTTGCCCCATATAAATATATACAGCTCCACTGTATAATCAGAATCTGCCCCATATAAATATATACAGATCCCCCCTGTATAATCACAATCTGCCTCCATATAAATATATACAGCTCCCCCCTATATAATCAGAATCTGCCCCATATAAAAGTATACAGCTCCCCCCTGTATAATCAGAATCTGCCCCCATATAAATATATGCAGCTCCCCCCTGCATAATCAGAATCTGCCCCATATAAATATATACAGATCCCCCCTGTATAATCACAATCTGCCTCCATATAAATATATACAGCTCCCCCCTGTATAATCACAATCTGCTCCATATAAATATATACAGATCCCCCCTGTATAATCACAATCTGCCTCCATATAAATATATGCAGCTCCCCCTATATAATCACAATCTGACCCATATAAATATATACCGCTCCCCCCTGTATAATGACAATCTGCCTCCATATAAATATATACAGCTCCCCCTGTATAATCACAATCTGCTCCATATAAATATATACAGCTCCCCCTTGTATAATCACAATCTACCCCCATATAAATATATACAGCTCCCCCTGTATAATCACAATCTGCCTCCATATAAATATATACATCTCCCCCCTTTATAATCACAATCTACCCCCATATAAATATATACAGCTCCCCCCTGTATAATCACAATCTGCCTCCATATAAATATATACAGCTCCCCCCTGTATAATCACAATCTGCCTCCATATAAATATATACAGCTCCCCCCTGTATAATCACAATCTGCCTCCATATAAATATATACAGCTCCCACCTGTATAATCACAATCTGCCCCATATAAATATATACAGCTCCCACCTGTATAATCACAATCTGCCTCCATATAAATATATACATCTCCCCCCTGTATAATCACAATCTACCCCCATATATATATATATATACAGCTCCCCCTGTATAATCACAATCTGCCTCCATATAAATATATACAGCTCCCCCCTGTATAATCACAATCTGCCCCCATATAAATATATACAGCTCCCACCTGTATAATCACAATCTGCCCCCATATAAATATATATAGCTCCCCCCTGTATAATCACAATCTGCCCCATATAAATATATACAGCTCCCCCCTGTATAATCACAATCTGCCTCCATATAAATATATACAGCTCCCCCCTGTATAATCACAATCTGCCTCCATATAAATATATACAGCTCCCCCCTGTATGATCACAATCTGCCTCCATATAAATATATACAGCTCCCCCTGTATAATCACAATCTGCCTCCATATAAATATATACAGCTCCCCCTGTATAATCACAATCTGCTCCATATAAATATATACAGCTCCCCCTGTATAATCACAATCTGCCTCATATAAATATATACAGGCCCCCTGTATAATCACAATCTGCCTCCATATAAATATATACAGCTCCCCCCTATATAATCAGAATCTGCCCCATATAAATATATACAGCTCCCCCTTTATAATCACAATCTGCCTCCATATAAATATATACAGCTCCCCCTGTATAATCACAACCTGCCTCCATATAAATATATAGAGCTCCCCCTGTATAATCACAATCTGCCTCCATATAAATATATACAGCTCCCCCCTATATAATCAGAATCTGCCCCATATAAATATATACAGCTCCCCCCTGTATAGTCACAATCTGCCCCATATAAATATATACAGCTCCCCCTGTATAATCACAATCTGCCTCCATATAAATATATACAGCTCCCCCCTGTATAATCACAATCTGCCCCATATAAATATATACAGCTCCCCTGTATAATCAGAATCTGCCCCATATAAATATATACAGATCCCCCCTGTATAATCACAATCTGCCTCCATATAAATATATACAGCTCCCCCCTATATAATCAGAATCTGCCCCATATAAAAGTATACAGCCCCCCCCTGTATAATCAGAATCTGCCCCCATATAAAAGTATACAGCTCCCCCCTGCATAATCAGAATCTGCCCCATATAAATATATACAGATCCCCCCTGTATAATCACAATCTGCCTCCATATAAATATATGCAGCTCCCCCTATATAATCACAATCTGCCCCATATAAATATATACCACCCCCCCCTTTATAATGACAATCTGCCCCCATATAAATATATACAGCTCCCACCTGTATAATCACAATCTGCTCCATATAAATATATACAGCTCCCCCTTGTATAATCACAATCTACCCCCATATAAATATATACAGCTCCCCCTGTATAATCACAATCTGCCTCGATATAAATATATACATCTCCCCCTGTATAATCACAATCTGCCTCGATATAAATATATACAGCTCCCCCCTGTATAATCACAATCTGCCCCCATATAAATATATACAGCTCCCCCTGTATAATCACAATCTACCCCCATATAAATATATACAGCTCCCCCTGTATAATCACAATCTGCCTCGATATAAATATATACAGCTCCCCCCTGTATAATCACAATCTGCCTCCATATAAATATATACAGCTTCCCCCTATATATTCACAATCTGCCCCATATAAATATATACAGCTCCCCCTGTATAATCACAATCTGCCTCCATATAAATATATACAGCCCCCCCTGTATAATCACAATCTGCCCCCATATAAATATATACAGCTCCCCCCTTTATAATCAGAATCTGCCTCCATATAAATATATACAGCTCCCCCCTTTATAATCAGAATCTGCCTCCATATAAATATATACAGCTTCCCCCTATATATTCACAATCTGCCCCATATAAATATATACAGCTCCCCCTGTATAATCACAATCTGCCTCCATATAAATATATACAGCTCCCCCTGTATAATCACAATCTGCCCCCATATAAATATATACAGCTGCCCCCTTTATAATCAGAATCTGCCTCCATATAAATATATACAGCTCCCCCCTGTATTATCACAATCTGCCTCCATATAAATATATACAGCTCCCCCCTGTATGATCACAATCTGCCTCCATATAAATATATACAGCTCCCCCTATATAATCACAGTCTGCCCCATATAAATATATACAGCTTCCCCCTATATATTCACAATCTGCCCCATATAAATATATACAGCCCCCCCCCTATATAATCACAATCTGCCCCCATATAAATATATACAGCTCCCCCCTGTATAATCACAATCTGCCCCCATATAAATATATACAGATCCCCCCTATATAATCACAATCTGCCCCCATATAAATATATACAGCTCCCCCCTGTATAATCACAATCTGCCCCCATATAAATATATACAGCTCCCCCAGTATAATCACAATCTGCCTCCATATAAATATATACAGCTCCCCCTATATAATCACAATCTGCCCCCATATAAATATATACAGCTCCCACCTGTATAATCACAATCTGCCCCCATATAAATATATACAGCTCCCCCTCTATAATCACAATCTGCCCCCATATAAATATATACAGCTCCCCCTATATAATCACAATCTGCCTCCATATAAATATATACAGCTCCCCCTGTATAATCACAATCTGCCTCCATATAAATATATACAGCTCCCCTGTATAATCACAATCTGCCTCCATATAAATATATACAGCTCCCCTGTATAATCAGAATCTGCCCCATATAAATATATACAGATCCCCCATGTATAATCACAATCTACCCCCATATAAATATATACAGCTCCCCCCTATATAATCACAATCTGCCCCATATAAATATATACAGCTCCCCCCTATATAATCACAATCTGCCCCCATATAAATATATACAGCTCCCCCCTATATAATCACAATCTGCCTCTATATAAATATATACAGCTCCCCTGTATAATCACAGTCTGCCCCATATAAATATATACAGCTCCCCCCTGTATAATCAGAATCTGCCCCATATAAATATATACAGCTCCCCCCTGTATAATCACAATCTACCCCCATATAAATATATACAGCTCCCCCCTATATAATCACAATCTGCCCCATATAAATATATACAGCTCCCCCCTATATAATCACAATCTGCCCCATATAAATATATACAGCTTCCCCCTATATATTCACAATCTGCCTCCATATAAATATATACAGATCCCCCCTGTATAATCAGAATCTGCCCCCATATAAATATATACAGCTCCCCTGTATAATCAGAATCTTCCCCATATAAATATATACAGCTCCCACCTGTATAATCACAATCTGCCCCCATATAAACATATACAGCTCCCCCCTATATAGTCACAATCTGCCTCCATATAAATATATACAGATCCCCCCTATATAATCAGAATCTGCCCCCATATAAATATATACAGCTCCCCCTGTATAATCACAATCTGCCTCCATATAAATATATACAGCTCCCCCCTATATAATCAGAATCTGCCCCATATAAAAGTATACAGCTCCCCCCTGTATAATCAGAATCTGTCCCCATATAAATATATGCAGCTCCCCCCTGCATAATCAGAATCTGCCCCATATAAATATATACAGATCCCCCCTGTATAATCACAATCTGCCTCCATATAAATATATACAGCTCCCCCTGTATAATCACAATCTGCCTCCATATAAATATATACAGCTCCCCCTGTATAATCACAATCTGCCTCCATATAAATATATACAGCTCCCCCTGTATAATCACAATCTGCCCCATATAAATATATACAGCTCCACCTGTATAATCACAATCTGCCTCCATATAAATATATACAGCTCCCCCTGTATAATCACAATCTGCCTCCATATAAATAGATACAGCTCCCCCTGTATAATCACAATCTGCCTCCATATAAATAGATACAGCTCCCCCCTATATAATCAGAATCTGCCCCATATAAATATATACAGCTCCCCCCTATATAGTCACAATCTGCCCCATATAAATATATACAGCTCCCCCTGTATAATCACAATCTGCCTCCATATAAATATATACAGCTCCCCCCTATATAATCACAATCTGCCCCCATATAAATATATACAGCTCCCCCTGTATAATCACAATCTGCCTCCATATAAATATATACAGCTCCCCCCTGTATAATCACAATCTGCTCCATATAAATATATACAGCTCCCCCTGTATAATCACAATCTGCCTCATATAAATATATACAGGCCCCCTGTATAATCACAATCTGCCTCCATATAAATATATACAGCTCCCCCCTATATAATCACAATCTGCCTCCATATTAATATATACAGCTCCCTCCTATATAATCAGAATCTGCCCCATATAAATATATACAGCTCCCCCTGTATAATCACAATCTGCCTCCATATAAATAGATACAGCTCCCCCTGTATAATCACAATCTGCCTCCATATAAATAGATACAGCTCCCCCCTATATAATCAGAATCTGCCCCATATAAATATATACAGCTCCCCCCTATATAGTCACAATCTGCCCCATATAAATATATACAGCTCCCCCTGTATAATCAGAATCTGCCCCATATAAATATATACAGCTCCCCCTGTATAATCACAATCTGCCTCCATATAAATAGATACAGCTCCCCCTGTATAATCACAATCTGCCTCCATATAAATAGATACAGCTGCCCCCTATATAATCAGAATCTGCCCCATATAAATATATACAGCTCCCCCCTATATAGTCACAATCTGCCCCATATAAATATATACAGCTCCCCCTGTATAATCACAATCTGCCTCCATATAAATATATACAGCTCCCCCCTGTATAATCACAATCTGCCCCATATAAATATATACAGCTCCCCCTGTATAATCACAATCTGCCTCCATATAAATATATACAGATCCCCCCTGTATAATCACAATCTGCCTCCATATAAATATATACAGCTCCCCCCTATATAATCAGAATCTGCCCCATATAAAAGTATACAGCTCCCCCCTGTATAATCAGAATCTGCCCCCATATAAATATATACAGCTCCCACCTGTATAATCACAATCTGCCCCCATATAAATATATACAGCCCCCCCCCTGTATAGTCACAATCTGCCTCCATATAAATATATACAGATCCCCCCTGTATAATCAGAATCTGCCCCCATATAAATATATACAGCTCCCCCTGTATAATCACAATCTGCCTCCATATAAATATATACAGCTCCCCCTATATAATCAGAATCTGCCCCATATAAAAGTATACAGCTCCCCCCTGTATAATCAGAATCTGCCCCCATATAAATATATGCAGCTCAACCCTGCATAATCAGAATCTGCCCCATATAAATATATACAGATCCCCCCTGTATAATCACAATCTGCCTCCATATAAATATATACAGATCCCCCTGTATAATCACAATCTGCCTCCATATAAATATATACAGCTCCCCCTGTATAATCACAATCTGCCTCCATATAAATATATACAGCTCCCCCCTGTATAATCACAATCTGCCTCCATATAAATATATACAGCTCCCCCCTGTATAATCACAATCTGCCCCATATAAATATATACAGCTCCCCCTGTATAATCACAATCTGCCTCCATATAAATATATACAGTTCCCCCCTATATAATCACAATCTGCCCCATATAAATATATACAGCTCCCCCTGTATAATCACAATCTGCCTCCATATAAATATATACAGCTCCCCCCTGTATAATCACAATCTGCCTCCATATAAATATATACAGCTCCCCCCTGTATAATCACAATCTGCCCCATATAAATATATACAGCTCCCCCTGTATAATCACAATCTGCCTCCATATAAATATATACAGTTCCCCCCTATATAATCACAATCTGCCCCATATAAATATATACAGCTCCCCCTGTATAATCACAATCTGCCTCGATATAAATATATACAGCTCCCCCCTGTATAATCACAATCTGCCTCCATATAAATATATACAGCTTCCCCCTATATATTCACAATCTGCCCCATATAAATATATACAGCTCCCCCTGTATAATCACAATCTGCCTCCATATAAATATATACAGCTCCCCCTGTATAATCACAATCTGCCCCCATATAAATATATACAGCTCCCCCCTTTATAATCAGAATCTGCCTCCATATAAATATATACAGCTCCCCCCTTTATAATCAGAATCTGCCTCCATATAAATATATACAGCTTCCCCCTATATATTCACAATCTGCCCCATATAAATATATACAGCTCCCCCTGTATAATCACAATCTGCCTCCATATAAATATATACAGCTCCCCCTGTATAATCACAATCTGCCCCCATATAAATATATACAGCTGCCCCCTTTATAATCAGAATCTGCCTCCATATAAATATATACAGCTCCCCCCTGTATTATCACAATCTGCCTCCATATAAATATATACAGCTCCCCCCTGTATGATCACAATCTGCCTCCATATAAATATACACAGCTCCCCCTATATAATCACAGTCTGCCCCATATAAATATATACAGCTTCCCCCTATATATTCACAATCTGCCCCATATAAATATATACAGCTCCCCCCTATATAATCACAATCTGCCCCCATATAAATATATACAGCTCCCCCCTGTATAATCACAATCTGCCCCCATATAAATATATACAGCTCCCCCCTATATAATCACAATCTGTCCCATATAAATATATACAGCTCCCCCCTGTATAATCACAATCTGCCCCCATATAAATATATACAGCTTCCCCCTATATATTCACAATCTGCCCCATATAAATATATACAGCTCCCCCCTATATAATCACAATCTGCCCCCATATAAATATATACAGCTCCCCCCTGTATAATCACAATCTGCCCCCATATAAATATATACAGCTCCCCCTATATAATCACAATCTGTCCCATATAAATATATACAGCTCCCCCCTGTATAATCACAATCTGCCCCCATATAAATATATACAGCTCCCCCCTGTATAATCACAATCTGCCCCCATATAAATATATACAGCTCCCCCCTGTATAATCACAATCTGCCCCCATATAAATATATACAGCTCCCCCAGTATAATCACAATCTGCCTCCATATAAATATATACAGCTCCCCCTATATAATCACAATCTGCCCCCATATAAATATATACAGCTCCCACCTGTATAATCACAATCTGCCCCCATATAAATATATACAGCTCCCCCTGTATAATCACAATCTGCCCCCATATAAATATATACAGCTCCCCCTATATAATCACAATCTGCCTCCATATAAATATATACAGCTCCCCCTGTATAATCACAATCTGCCTCCATATAAATATATACAGCTCCCCTGTATAATCACAATCTGCCTCCATATAAATATATACAGCTCCCCTGTATAATCAGAATCTGCCCCATATAAATATATACAGATCCCCCCTGTATAATCACAATCTACCCCCATATAAATATATACAGCTCCCCCCTATATGATCACAATCTGCCCCATATAAATATATACAGCTCCCCCCTATATAATCACAATCTGCCCCCATATAAATATATACAGCTCCCCCCTATATAATCACAATCTGCCTCCATATAAATATATACAGCTCCCCTGTATAATCACAGTCTGCCCCATATAAATATATACAGCTCCCCCCTGTATAATCAGAATCTGCCCCATATAAATATATACAGCTCCCCTGTATAATCACAATCTGCCTCCATATAAATATATACAGCTCCCACCTGTATAATCACAATCTGCCCCCATATAAATATATACAGCTCCCCCCTGTATAGTCACAATCTGCCTCCATATAAATATATACAGATCCCCCCTGTATAATCAGAATCTGCCCCCATATAAATATATACAGCTCCCCTGTATAATCAGAATCTTCCCCATATAAATATATACAGCTCCCACCTGTATAATCACAATCTGCCCCCATATAAACATATACAGCTCCCCCCTATATAGTCACAATCTGCCTCCATATAAATATATACAGATCCCCCCTATATAATCAGAATCTGCCCCCATATAAATATATACAGCTCCCCCTGTATAATCACAATCTGCCTCCATATAAATATATACAGCTCCCCCCTATATAATCAGAATCTGCCCCATATAAAAGTATACAGCTCCCCCCTGTATAATCAGAATCTGTCCCCATATAAATATATGCAGCTCCCCCCTGCATAATCAGAATCTGCCCCATATAAATATATACAGATCCCCCCTGTATAATCACAATCTGCCTCCATATAAATATATACAGCTCCCCCTGTATAATCACAATCTGCCTCCATATAAATATATACAGCTCCCCCTGTATAATCACAATCTGCCTCCATATAAATATATACAGCTCCCCCTGTATAATCACAATCTGCCCCATATAAATATATACAGCTCCACCTGTATAATCACAATCTGCCTCCATATAAATATATACAGCTCCCCCCTATATAATCACAATCTGCCGCATATAAATATATACAGCTCCCCCTGTATAATCACAATCTGCTCCATATAAATATATACAGCTCCCCCTATATAATCAAAATCTGCCCCATATAAATATATACAGCTCCCCCCTGTATAATCACAATCTGCCTCCATATAAATATATACAGCTCCCCCTGTATAATCACAATCTGCCTCCATATAAATATATACAGCTCCCCCCTATATAATCACAATCTGCCCCCATATAAATATATACAGCTCCCCCTGTATAATCACAATCTGCCTCCATATAAATATATACAGCTCCCCCCTGTATAATCACAATCTGCTCCATATAAATATATACAGCTCCCCCTGTATAATCACAATCTGCCTCATATAAATATATACAGGCCCCCTGTATAATCACAATCTGCCTCCATATAAATATATACAGCTCCCCCCTATATAATCACAATCTGCCTCCATATTAATATATACAGCTCCCCCCTATATAATCAGAATCTGCCCCATATAAATATATACAGCTCCCCCTGTATAATCACAATCTGCCTCCATATAAATAGATACAGCTCCCCCTGTATAATCACAATCTGCCTCCATATAAATAGATACAGCTCCCCCCTATATAATCAGAATCTGCCCCATATAAATATATACAGCTCCCCCCTATATAGTCACAATCTGCCCCATATAAATATATACAGCTCCCCCTGTATAATCACAATCTGCCTCCATATAAATATATACAGCTCCCCCTGTATAATCACAATCTGCCTCCATATAAATATATACAGCTCCCCCCTGTATAATCACAATCTGCCCCATATAAATATATACAGCTCCCCCTGTATAATCACAATCTGCCTCCATATAAATATATACAGATCCCCCCTGTATAATCACAATCTGCCTCCATATAAATATATACAGCTCCCCCCTATATAATCAGAATCTGCCCCATATAAAAGTATACAGCTCCCCCTGTATAATCAGAATCTGCCCCCATATAAATATATACAGCTCCCACCTGTATAATCACAATCTGCCCCCATATAAATATATACAGCCCCCCCCTGTATAGTCACAATCTGCCTCCATATAAATATATACAGATCCCCCCTGTATAATCAGAATCTGCCCCCATATAAATATATACAGCTCCCCCTGTATAATCACAATCTGCCTCCATATAAATATATACAGCTCCCCCTATATAATCAGAATCTGCCCCATATAAAAGTATACAGCTCCCCCCTGTATAATCAGAATCTGCCCCCATATAAATATATGCAGCTCAACCCTGCATAATCAGAATCTGCCCCATATAAATATATACAGATCCCCCCTGTATAATCACAATCTGCCTCCATATAAATATATACAGATCCCCCTGTATAATCACAATCTGCCTCCATATAAATATATACAGCTCCCCCCTGTATAATCACAATCTGCCTCCATATAAATATATACAGCTTCCCCCTATATATTCACAATCTGCCCCATATAAATATATACAGCTCCCCCTGTATAATCACAATCTGCCTCCATATAAATATATACAGCTCCCCCTGTATAATCACAATCTGCCCCCATATAAATATATACAGCTCCCCCCTTTATAATCAGAATCTGCCTCCATATAAATATATACAGCTCCCCCCTTTATAATCAGAATCTGCCTCCATATAAATATATACAGCTTCCCCCTATATATTCACAATCTGCCCCATATAAATATATACAGCTCCCCCTGTATAATCACAATCTGCCTCCATATAAATATATACAGCTCCCCCTGTATAATCACAATCTGCCCCCATATAAATATATACAGCTGCCCCCTTTATAATCAGAATCTGCCTCCATATAAATATATACAGCTCCCCCCTGTATTATCACAATCTGCCTCCATATAAATATATACAGCTCCCCCCTGTATGATCACAATCTGCCTCCATATAAATATATACAGCTCCCCCTATATAATCACAGTCTGCCCCATATAAATATATACAGCTTCCCCCTATATATTCACAATCTGCCCCATATAAATATATACAGCTCCCCCCTATATAATCACAATCTGCCCCCATATAAATATATACAGCTCCCCCCTGTATAATCACAATCTGCCCCCATATAAATATATACAGCTCCCCCCTATATAATCACAATCTGTCCCATATAAATATATACAGCTCCCCCCTGTATAATCACAATCTGCCCCCATATAAATATATACAGCTCCCCCCTGTATAATCACAATCTGCCCCCATATAAATATATACAGCTCCCCCCTGTATAATCACAATCTGCCCCCATATAAATATATACAGCTCCCCCAGTATAATCACAATCTGCCTCCATATAAATATATACAGCTCCCCCTATATAATCACAATCTGCCCCCATATAAATATATACAGCTCCCACCTGTATAATCACAATCTGCCCCCATATAAATATATACAGCTCCCCCTGTATAATCACAATCTGCCCCCATATAAATATATACAGCTCCCCCTATATAATCACAATCTGCCTCCATATAAATATATACAGCTCCCCCTGTATAATCACAATCTGCCTCCATATAAATATATACAGCTCCCCTGTATAATCACAATCTGCCTCCATATAAATATATACAGCTCCCCTGTATGATCAGAATCTGCCCCATATAAATATATACAGATCCCCCCTGTATAATCACAATCTACCCCCATATAAATATATACAGCTCCCCCCTATATAATCACAATCTGCCCCATATAAATATATACAGCTCCCCCCTATATAATCACAATCTGCCCCCATATAAATATATACAGCTCCCCCCTATATAATCACAATCTGCCTCCATATAAATATATACAGCTCCCCTGTATAATCACAGTCTGCCCCATATAAATATATACAGCTCCCCCCTGTATAATCAGAATCTGCCCCATATAAATATATACAGCTCCCCCCTGTATAATCACAATCTACCCCCATATAAATATATACAGCTCCCCCCTATATAATCACAATCTGCCCCATATAAATATATACAGCTCCCCCCTATATAATCACAATCTGCCCCATATAAATATATACAGCTTCCCCCTATATATTCACAATCTGCCCCATATAAATATATACAGCTCCCCCCTATATAATCACAATCTGCCCCCATATAAATATATACAGCTCCCCCTGTATAATCACAATCTGCCCCCATATAAATATATACAGCTCCCCTGTATAATCACAATCTGCCTCCATATAAATATATACAGCTCCCACCTGTATAATCACAATCTGCCCCCATATAAATATATACAGCTCCCCCCTGTATAGTCACAATCTGCCTCCATATAAATATATACAGATCCCCCCTGTATAATCAGAATCTGCCCCCATATAAATATATACAGCTCCCCTGTATAATCAGAATCTTCCCCATATAAATATATACAGCTCCCACCTGTATAATCACAATCTGCCCCCATATAAACATATACAGCTCCCCCCTATATAGTCACAATCTGCCTCCATATAAATATATACAGATCCCCCCTATATAATCAGAATCTGCCCCCATATAAATATATACAGCTCCCCCTGTATAATCACAATCTGCCTCCATATAAATATATACAGCTCCCCCCTATATAATCAGAATCTGCCCCATATAAAAGTATACAGCTCCCCCCTGTATAATCAGAATCTGTCCCCATATAAATATATGCAGCTCCCCCCTGCATAATCAGAATCTGCCCCATATAAATATATACAGATCCCCCCTGTATAATCACAATCTGCCTCCATATAAATATATACAGCTCCCCCTGTATAATCACAATCTGCCTCCATATAAATATATACAGCTCCCCCTGTATAATCACAATCTGCCTCCATATAAATATATACAGCTCCCCCTGTATAATCACAATCTGCCCCATATAAATATATACAGCTCCACCTGTATAATCACAATCTGCCTCCATATAAATATATACAGCTCCCCCCTATATAATCACAATCTGCCGCATATAAATATATACAGCTCCCCCTGTATAATCACAATCTGCTCCATATAAATATATACAGCTCCCCCTATATAATCAAAATCTGCCCCATATAAATATATACAGCTCCCCCCTGTATAATCACAATCTGCCTCCATATAAATATATACAGCTCCCCCTGTATAATCACAATCTGCCTCCATATAAATATATACAGCTCCCCCCTATATAATCACAATCTGCCCCCATATAAATATATACAGCTCCCCCTGTATAATCACAATCTGCCTCCATATAAATATATACAGCTCCCCCTGTATAATCACAATCTGCTCCATATAAATATATACAGCTCCCCCTGTATAATCACAATCTGCCTCATATAAATATATACAGGCCCCCTGTATAATCACAATCTGCCTCCATATAAATATATACAGCTCCCCCCTATATAATCACAATCTGCCTCCATATTAATATATACAGCTCCCCCCTATATAATCAGAATCTGCCCCATATAAATATATACAGCTCCCCGTGTATAATCACAATCTGCCTCCATATAAATAGATACAGCTCCCCCTGTATAATCACAATCTGCCTCCATATAAATAGATACAGCTCCCCCCTATATAATCAGAATCTGCCCCATATAAATATATACAGCTCCCCCCTATATAGTCACAATCTGCCCCATATAAATATATACAGCTCCCCCTGTATAATCACAATCTGCCTCCATATAAATATATACAGCTCCCCCCTGTATAATCACAATCTGCCCCATATAAATATATACAGCTCCCCCTGTATAATCACAATCTGCCTCCATATAAATATATACAGATCCCCCCTGTATAATCACAATCTGCCTCCATATAAATATATACAGCTCCCCCCTATATAATCAGAATCTGCCCCATATAAAAGTATACAGCTCCCCCCTGTATAATCAGAATCTGCCCCCATATAAATATATACAGCTCCCACCTGTATAATCACAATCTGCCCCCATATAAATATATACAGCCCCCCCCTGTATAGTCACAATCTGCCTCCATATAAATATATACAGATCCCCCCTGTATAATCAGAATCTGCCCCCATATAAATATATACAGCTCCCCCTGTATAATCACAATCTGCCTCCATATAAATATATACAGCTCCCCCTATATAATCAGAATCTGCCCCATATAAAAGTATACAGCTCCCCCCTGTATAATCAGAATCTGCCCCCATATAAATATATGCAGCTCAACCCTGCATAATCAGAATCTGCCCCATATAAATATATACAGATCCCCCCTGTATAATCACAATCTGCCTCCATATAAATATATACAGATCCCCCTGTATAATCACAATCTGCCTCCATATAAATATATACAGCTCCCCCTGTATAATCACAATCTGCCTCCATATAAATATATACAGCTCCCCCCTGTATAATCACAATCTGCCTCCATATAAATATATACAGCTCCCCCCTGTATAATCACAATCTGCCCCATATAAATATATACAGCTCCCCCTGTATAATCACAATCTGCCTCCATATAAATATATACAGTTCCCCCCTATATAATCACAATCTGCCCCATATAAATATATACAGCTCCCCCCTGTATAATCAAAATCTGCCCCCATATAAATATATACAGCTCCCCCTGTATAATCACAATCTGCCTCCATATAAATATATACAGCTCCCCCCTATATAATCACAATCTGCCCCCATATAAATATATACAGCTCCCCCTGTATAATCACAATCTGCCTCCATATAAATATATACAGCTCCCCCCTGTATAATCACAATCTGCCCCATATAAATATATACAGCTCCCCCTGTATAATCACAATCTGCCTCCATATAAATATATACAGTTCCCCCCTATATAATCACAATCTGCCCCATATAAATATATACAGCTCCCCCCTGTATAATCAAAATCTGCCCCCATATAAATATATACAGCTCCCCCTGTATAATCACAATCTGCTCCATATAAATATATACAGCTCCCCCTTGTATAATCACAATCTACCCCCATATAAATATATACAGCTCCCCCTGTATAATCACAATCTGCCTCCATATAAATATATACATCTCCCCCTGTATAATCACAATCTGCCCCCATATAAATATATACAGCTCCCCCTGTATAATCACAATCTACCCCCATATAAATATATACAGCTCCCCCTGTATAATCACAATCTGCCTCGATATAAATATATACAGCTCCCCCCTGTATAATCACAATCTGCCTCCATATAAATATATACAGCTTCCCCCTATATATTCACAATCTGCCCCATATAAATATATACAGCTCCCCCTGTATAATCACAATCTGCCTCCATATAAATATATACAGCTCCCCCTGTATAATCACAATCTGCCCCCATATAAATATATACAGCTCCCCCCTTTATAATCAGAATCTGCCTCCATATAAATATATACAGCTCCCCCCTTTATAATCAGAATCTGCCTCCATATAAATATATACAGCTTCCCCCTATATATTCACAATCTGCCCCATATAAATATATACAGCTCCCCCTGTATAATCACAATCTGCCTCCATATAAATATATACAGCTCCCCCTGTATAATCACAATCTGCCCCCATATAAATATATACAGCTGCCCCCTTTATAATCAGAATCTGCCTCCATATAAATATATACAGCTCCCCCCTGTATTATCACAATCTGCCTCCATATAAATATATACAGCTCCCCCCTGTATGATCACAATCTGCCTCCATATAAATATATACAGCTCCCCCTATATAATCACAGTCTGCCCCATATAAATATATACAGCTTCCCCCTATATATTCACAATCTGCCCCATATAAATATATACAGCTCCCCCCTATATAATCACAATCTGCCCCCATATAAATATATACAGCTCCCCCCTGTATAATCACAATCTGCCCCCATATAAATATATACAGCTCCCCCCTATATAATCACAATCTGTCCCATATAAATATATACAGCTCCCCCCTGTATAATCACCATCTGCCCCCATATAAATATATACAGCTTCCCCCTATATATTCACAATCTGCCCCATATAAATATATACAGCTCCCCCCTATATAATCACAATCTGCCCCCATATAAATATATACAGCTCCCCCCTGTATAATCACAATCTGCCCCCATATAAATATATACAGCTCCCCCCTATATAATCACAATCTGTCCCGTATAAATATATACAGCTCCCCCCTGTATAATCACAATCTGCCCCCATATAAATATATACAGCTCCCCCCTGTATAATCACAATCTGCCCCCATATAAATATATACAGCTCCCCCCTGTATAATCACAATCTGCCCCCATATAAATATATACAGCTCCCCCAGTATAATCACAATCTGCCTCCATATAAATATATACAGCTCCCCCTATATAATCACAATCTGCCCCCATATAAATATATACAGCTCCCACCTGTATAATCACAATCTGCCCCCATATAAATATATACAGCTCCCCCTGTATAATCACAATCTGCCCCCATATAAATATATACAGCTCCCCCTATATAATCACAATCTGCCTCCATATAAATATATACAGCTCCCCCTGTATAATCACAATCTGCCTCCATATAAATATATACAGCTCCCCTGTATAATCACAATCTGCCTCCATATAAATATATACAGCTCCCCTGTATGATCAGAATCTGCCCCATATAAATATATACAGATCCCCCCTGTATAATCACAATCTACCCCCATATAAATATATACAGCTCCCCCCTATATAATCACAATCTGCCCCATATAAATATATACAGCTCCCCCCTATGTAATCACAATCTGCCCCCATATAAATATATACAGCTCCCCCCTATATAATCACAATCTGCCTCCATATAAATATATACAGCTCCCCTGTATAATCACAGTCTGCCCCATATAAATATATACAGCTCCCACCTGTATAATCAGAATCTGCCCCATATAAATATATACAGCTCCCCCCTGTATAATCACAATCTACCCCCATATAAATATATACAGCTCCCCCCTATATAATCACAATCTGCCCCATATAAATATATACAGCTCCCCCCTATATAATCACAATCTGCCCCATATAAATATATACAGCTTCCCCCTATATATTCACAATCTGCCCCATATAAATATATACAGCTCCCCCCTATATAATCACAATCTGCCCCCATATAAATATATACAGCTCCCCCTGTATAATCACAATCTGCCCCCATATAAATATATACAGCTCCCCTGTATAATCACAATCTGCCTCCATATAAATATATACAGCTCCCACCTGTATAATCACAATCTGCCCCCATATAAATATATACAGCTCCCCCCTGTATAGTCACAATCTGCCTCCATATAAATATATACAGATCCCCCCTGTATAATCAGAATCTGCCCCCATATAAATATATACAGCTCCCCTGTATAATCAGAATCTTCCCCATATAAATATATACAGCTCCCACCTGTATAATCACAATCTGCCCCCATATAAACATATACAGCTCCCCCCTATATAGTCACAATCTGCCTCCATATAAATATATACAGATCCCCCCTATATAATCAGAATCTGCCCCCATATAAATATATACAGCTCCCCCTGTATAATCACAATCTGCCTCCATATAAATATATACAGCTCCCCCCTATATAATCAGAATCTGCCCCATATAAAAGTATACAGCTCCCCCCTGTATAATCAGAATCTGTCCCCATATAAATATATGCAGCTCCCCCCTGCATAATCAGAATCTGCCCCATATAAATATATACAGATCCCCCCTGTATAATCACAATCTGCCTCCATATAAATATATGCAGCTCCCCCTGTATAATCACAATCTGCCTCCATATAAATATATACAGCTCCCCCTGTATAATCACAATCTGCCTCCATATAAATATATACAGCTCCCCCTGTATAATCACAATCTGCCCCATATAAATATATACAGCTCCACCTGTATAATCACAATCTGCCTCCATATAAATATATACAGCTCCCCCCTATATAATCACAATCTGCCGCATATAAATATATACAGCTCCCCCTGTATAATCACAATCTGCTCCATATAAATATATACAGCTCCCCCTATATAATCAAAATCTGCCCCATATAAATATATACAGCTCCCCCCTGTATAATCACAATCTGCCTCCATATAAATATATACAGCTCCCCCTGTATAATCACAATCTGCCTCCATATAAATATATACAGCTCCCCCCTATATAATCACAATCTGCCCCCATATAAATATATACAGCTCCCCCTGTATAATCACAATCTGCCTCCATATAAATATATACAGCTCCCCCTGTATAATCACAATCTGCTCCATATAAATATATACAGCTCCCCCTGTATAATCACAATCTGCCTCATATAAATATATACAGGCCCCCTGTATAATCACAATCTGCCTCCATATAAATATATACAGCTCCCCCCTATATAATCACAATCTGCCTCCATATTAATATATACAGCTCCCCCCTATATAATCAGAATCTGCCCCATATAAATATATACAGCTCCCCGTGTATAATCACAATCTGCCTCCATATAAATAGATACAGCTCCCCCTGTATAATCACAATCTGCCTCCATATAAATAGATACAGCTCCCCCCTATATAATCAGAATCTGCCCCATATAAATATATACAGCTCCCCCCTATATAGTCACAATCTGCCCCATATAAATATATACAGCTCCCCCTGTATAATCACAATCTGCCTCCATATAAATATATACAGCTCCCCCCTGTATAATCACAATCTGCCCCATATAAATATATACAGCTCCCCCTGTATAATCACAATCTGCCTCCATATAAATATATACAGATCCCCCCTGTATAATCACAATCTGCCTCCATATAAATATATACAGCTCCCCCCTATATAATCAGAATCTGCCCCATATAAAAGTATACAGCTCCCCCCTGTATAATCAGAATCTGCCCCCATATAAATATATACAGCTCCCACCTGTATAATCACAATCTGCCCCCATATAAATATATACAGCCCCCCCCTGTATAGTCACAATCTGCCTCCATATAAATATATACAGATCCCCCCTGTATAATCAGAATCTGCCCCCATATAAATATATACAGCTCCCCCTGTATAATCACAATCTGCCTCCATATAAATATATACAGCTCCCCCTATATAATCAGAATCTGCCCCATATAAAAGTATACAGCTCCCCCCTGTATAATCAGAATCTGCCCCCATATAAATATATGCAGCTCAACCCTGCATAATCAGAATCTGCCCCATATAAATATATACAGATCCCCCCTGTATAATCACAATCTGCCTCCATATAAATATATACAGATCCCCCTGTATAATCACAATCTGCCTCCATATAAATATATACAGCTCCCCCTGTATAATCACAATCTGCCTCCATATAAATATATACAGCTCCCCCCTGTATAATCACAATCTGCCTCCATATAAATATATACAGCTCCCCCCTGTATAATCACAATCTGCCCCATATAAATATATACAGCTCCCCCTGTATAATCACAATCTGCCTCCATATAAATATATACAGTTCCCCCCTATATAATCACAATCTGCCCCATATAAATATATACAGCTCCCCCCTGTATAATCAAAATCTGCCCCCATATAAATATATACAGCTCCCCCTGTATAATCACAATCTGCCTCCATATAAATATATACAGCTCCCCCCTATATAATCACAATCTGCCCCCATATAAATATATACAGCTCCCCCTGTATAATCACAATCTGCCTCCATATAAATATATACAGCTCCCCCCTGTATAATCACAATCTGCCCCATATAAATATATACAGCTCCCCCTGTATAATCACAATCTGCCTCCATATAAATATATACAGTTCCCCCCTATATAATCACAATCTGCCCCATATAAATATATACAGCTCCCCCCTGTATAATCAAAATCTGCCCCCATATAAATATATACAGCTCCCCCTGTATAATCACAATCTGCTCCATATAAATATATACAGCTCCCCCTTATATAATCACAATCTACCCCCATATAAATATATACAGCTCCCCCTGTATAATCACAATCTGCCTCCATATAAATATATACATCTCCCCCTGTATAATCACAATCTGCCCCCATATAAATATATACAGCTCCCCCTGTATAATCACAATCTACCCCCATATAAATATATACAGCTCCCCCTGTATAATCACAATCTGCCTCGATATAAATATATACAGCTCCCCCCTGTATAATCACAATCTGCCTCCATATAAATATATACAGCTTCCCCCTATATATTCACAATCTGCCCCATATAAATATATACAGCTCCCCCTGTATAATCACAATCTGCCTCCATATAAATATATACAGCTCCCCCTGTATAATCACAATCTGCCCCCATATAAATATATACAGCTCCCCCCTTTATAATCAGAATCTGCCTCCATATAAATATATACAGCTCCCCCCTTTATAATCAGAATCTGCCTCCATATAAATATATACAGCTTCCCCCTATATATTCACAATCTGCCCCATATAAATATATACAGCTCCCCCTGTATAATCACAATCTGCCTCCATATAAATATATACAGCTCCCCCTGTATAATCACAATCTGCCCCCATATAAATATATACAGCTGCCCCCTTTATAATCAGAATCTGCCTCCATATAAATATATACAGCTCCCCCCTGTATTATCACAATCTGCCTCCATATAAATATATACAGCTCCCCCCTGTATGATCACAATCTGCCTCCATATAAATATATACAGCTCCCCCTATATAATCACAGTCTGCCCCATATAAATATATACAGCTTCCCCCTATATATTCACAATCTGCCCCATATAAATATATACAGCTCCCCCCTATATAATCACAATCTGCCCCCATATAAATATATACAGCTCCCCCCTGTATAATCACAATCTGCCCCCATATAAATATATACAGCTCCCCCCTATATAATCACAATCTGTCCCATATAAATATATACAGCTCCCCCCTGTATAATCACCATCTGCCCCCATATAAATATATACAGCTTCCCCCTATATATTCACAATCTGCCCCATATAAATATATACAGCTCCCCCCTATATAATCACAATCTGCCCCCATATAAATATATACAGCTCCCCCCTGTATAATCACAATCTGCCCCCATATAAATATATACAGCTCCCCCCTATATAATCACAATCTGTCCCATATAAATATATACAGCTCCCCCCTGTATAATCACAATCTGCCCCCATATAAATATATACAGCTCCCCCCTGTATAATCACAATCTGCCCCCATATAAATATATACAGCTCCCCCCTGTATAATCACAATCTGCCCCCATATAAATATATACAGCTCCCCCAGTATAATCACAATCTGCCTCCATATAAATATATACAGCTCCCCCTATATAATCACAATCTGCCCCCATATAAATATATACAGCTCCCACCTGTATAATCACAATCTGCCCCCATATAAATATATACAGCTCCCCCTGTATAATCACAATCTGCCCCCATATAAATATATACAGCTCCCCCTATATAATCACAATCTGCCTCCATATAAATATATACAGCTCCCCCTGTATAATCACAATCTGCCTCCATATAAATATATACAGCTCCCCTGTATAATCACAATCTGCCTCCATATAAATATATACAGCTCCCCTGTATGATCAGAATCTGCCCCATATAAATATATACAGATCCCCCCTGTATAATCACAATCTACCCCCATATAAATATATACAGCTCCCCCCTATATAATCACAATCTGCCCCATATAAATATATACAGCTCCCCCCTATGTAATCACAATCTGCCCCCATATAAATATATACAGCTCCCCCCTATATAATCACAATCTGCCTCCATATAAATATATACAGCTCCCCTGTATAATCACAGTCTGCCCCATATAAATATATACAGCTCCCACCTGTATAATCAGAATCTGCCCCATATAAATATATACAGCTCCCCCCTGTATAATCACAATCTACCCCCATATAAATATATACAGCTCCCCCCTATATAATCACAATCTGCCCCATATAAATATATACAGCTCCCCCCTATATAATCACAATCTGCCCCATATAAATATATACAGCTTCCCCCTATATATTCACAATCTGCCCCATATAAATATATACAGCTCCCCCCTATATAATCACAATCTGCCCCCATATAAATATATACAGCTCCCCCTGTATAATCACAATCTGCCCCCATATAAATATATACAGCTCCCCTGTATAATCACAATCTGCCTCCATATAAATATATACAGCTCCCACCTGTATAATCACAATCTGCCCCCATATAAATATATACAGCTCCCCCCTGTATAGTCACAATCTGCCTCCATATAAATATATACAGATCCCCCCTGTATAATCAGAATCTGCCCCCATATAAATATATACAGCTCCCCTGTATAATCAGAATCTTCCCCATATAAATATATACAGCTCCCACCTGTATAATCACAATCTGCCCCCATATAAACATATACAGCTCCCCCCTATATAGTCACAATCTGCCTCCATATAAATATATACAGATCCCCCCTATATAATCAGAATCTGCCCCCATATAAATATATACAGCTCCCCCTGTATAATCACAATCTGCCTCCATATAAATATATACAGCTCCCCCCTATATAATCAGAATCTGCCCCATATAAAAGTATACAGCTCCCCCCTGTATAATCAGAATCTGTCCCCATATAAATATATGCAGCTCCCCCCTGCATAATCAGAATCTGCCCCATATAAATATATACAGATCCCCCCTGTATAATCACAATCTGCCTCCATATAAATATATGCAGCTCCCCCTGTATAATCACAATCTGCCTCCATATAAATATATACAGCTCCCCCTGTATAATCACAATCTGCCTCCATATAAATATATACAGCTCCCCCTGTATAATCACAATCTGCCCCATATAAATATATACAGCTCCACCTGTATAATCACAATCTGCCTCCATATAAATATATACAGCTCCCCCCTATATAATCACAATCTGCCGCATATAAATATATACAGCTCCCCCTGTATAATCACAATCTGCTCCATATAAATATATACAGCTCCCCCTATATAATCAAAATCTGCCCCATATAAATATATACAGCTCCCCCCTGTATAATCACAATCTGCCTCCATATAAATATATACAGCTCCCCCTGTATAATCACAATCTGCCTCCATATAAATATATACAGCTCCCCCCTATATAATCACAATCTGCCCCCATATAAATATATACAGCTCCCCCTGTATAATCACAATCTGCCTCCATATAAATATATACAGCTCCCCCCTGTATAATCACAATCTGCTCCATATAAATATATACAGCTCCCCCTGTATAATCACAATCTGCCTCATATAAATATATACAGGCCCCCTGTATAATCACAATCTGCCTCCATATAAATATATACAGCTCCCCCCTATATAATCACAATCTGCCTCCATATTAATATATACAGCTCCCCCCTATATAATCAGAATCTGCCCCATATAAATATATACAGCTCCCCGTGTATAATCACAATCTGCCTCCATATAAATAGATACAGCTCCCCCTGTATAATCACAATCTGCCTCCATATAAATAGATACAGCTCCCCCCTATATAATCAGAATCTGCCCCATATAAATATATACAGCTCCCCCCTATATAGTCACAATCTGCCCCATATAAATATATACAGCTCCCCCTGTATAATCACAATCTGCCTCCATATAAATATATACAGCTCCCCCCTGTATAATCACAATCTGCCCCATATAAATATATACAGCTCCCCCTGTATAATCACAATCTGCCTCCATATAAATATATACAGATCCCCCCTGTATAATCACAATCTGCCTCCATATAAATATATACAGCTCCCCCCTATATAATCAGAATCTGCCCCATATAAAAGTATACAGCTCCCCCCTGTATAATCAGAATCTGCCCCCATATAAATATATACAGCTCCCACCTGTATAATCACAATCTGCCCCCATATAAATATATACAGCCCCCCCCTGTATAGTCACAATCTGCCTCCATATAAATATATACAGATCCCCCCTGTATAATCAGAATCTGCCCCCATATAAATATATACAGCTCCCCCTGTATAATCACAATCTGCCTCCATATAAATATATACAGCTCCCCCTATATAATCAGAATCTGCCCCATATAAAAGTATACAGCTCCCCCCTGTATAATCAGAATCTGCCCCCATATAAATATATGCAGCTCAACCCTGCATAATCAGAATCTGCCCCATATAAATATATACAGATCCCCCCTGTATAATCACAATCTGCCTCCATATAAATATATACAGATCCCCCTGTATAATCACAATCTGCCTCCATATAAATATATACAGCTCCCCCTGTATAATCACAATCTGCCTCCATATAAATATATACAGCTCCCCCCTGTATAATCACAATCTGCCTCCATATAAATATATACAGCTCCCCCCTGTATAATCACAATCTGCCCCATATAAATATATACAGCTCCCCCTGTATAATCACAATCTGCCTCCATATAAATATATACAGTTCCCCCCTATATAATCACAATCTGCCCCATATAAATATATACAGCTCCCCCCTGTATAATCAAAATCTGCCCCCATATAAATATATACAGCTCCCCCTGTATAATCACAATCTGCCTCCATATAAATATATACAGCTCCCCCCTATATAATCACAATCTGCCCCCATATAAATATATACAGCTCCCCCTGTATAATCACAATCTGCCTCCATATAAATATATACAGCTCCCCCCTGTATAATCACAATCTGCCCCATATAAATATATACAGCTCCCCCTGTATAATCACAATCTGCCTCCATATAAATATATACAGTTCCCCCCTATATAATCACAATCTGCCCCATATAAATATATACAGCTCCCCCCTGTATAATCAAAATCTGCCCCCATATAAATATATACAGCTCCCCCTGTATAATCACAATCTGCTCCATATAAATATATACAGCTCCCCCTTGTATAATCACAATCTACCCCCATATAAATATATACAGCTCCCCCTGTATAATCACAATCTGCCTCCATATAAATATATACATCTCCCCCTGTATAATCACAATCTGCCCCCATATAAATATATACAGCTCCCCCTGTATAATCACAATCTACCCCCATATAAATATATACAGCTCCCCCTGTATAATCACAATCTGCCTCGATATAAATATATACAGCTCCCCCCTGTATAATCACAATCTGCCTCCATATAAATATATACAGCTTCCCCCTATATATTCACAATCTGCCCAATATAAATATATACAGCTCCCCCTGTATAATCACAATCTGCCTCCATATAAATATATACAGCTCCCCCTGTATAATCACAATCTGCCCCCATATAAATATATACAGCTCCCCCCTTTATAATCAGAATCTGCCTCCATATAAATATATACAGCTCCCCCCTTTATAATCAGAATCTGCCTCCATATAAATATATACAGCTTCCCCCTATATATTCACAATCTGCCCCATATAAATATATACAGCTCCCCCTGTATAATCACAATCTGCCTCCATATAAATATATACAGCTCCCCCTGTATAATCACAATCTGCCCCCATATAAATATATACAGCTGCCCCCTTTATAATCAGAATCTGCCTCCATATAAATATATACAGCTCCCCCCTGTATTATCACAATCTGCCTCCATATAAATATATACAGCTCCCCCCTGTATGATCACAATCTGCCTCCATATAAATATATACAGCTCCCCCTATATAATCACAGTCTGCCCCATATAAATATATACAGCTTCCCCCTATATATTCACAATCTGCCCCATATAAATATATACAGCTCCCCCCTATATAATCACAATCTGCCCCCATATAAATATATACAGCTCCCCCCTGTATAATCACAATCTGCCCCCATATAAATATATACAGCTCCCCCCTATATAATCACAATCTGTCCCATATAAATATATACAGCTCCCCCCTGTATAATCACCATCTGCCCCCATATAAATATATACAGCTTCCCCCTATATATTCACAATCTGCCCCATATAAATATATACAGCTCCCCCCTATATAATCACAATCTGCCCCCATATAAATATATACAGCTCCCCCCTGTATAATCACAATCTGCCCCCATATAAATATATACAGCTCCCCCCTATATAATCACAATCTGTCCCATATAAATATATACAGCTCCCCCCTGTATAATCACAATCTGCCCCCATATAAATATATACAGCTCCCCCCTGTATAATCACAATCTGCCCCCATATAAATATATACAGCTCCCCCCTGTATAATCACAATCTGCCCCCATATAAATATATACAGCTCCCCCAGTATAATCACAATCTGCCTCCATATAAATATATACAGCTCCCCCTATATAATCACAATCTGCCCCCATATAAATATATACAGCTCCCACCTGTATAATCACAATCTGCCCCCATATAAATATATACAGCTCCCCCTGTATAATCACAATCTGCCCCCATATAAATATATACAGCTCCCCCTATATAATCACAATCTGCCTCCATATAAATATATATAGCTCCCCCTGTATAATCACAATCTGCCTCCATATAAATATATACAGCTCCCCTGTATAATCACAATCTGCCTCCATATAAATATATACAGCTCCCCTGTATGATCAGAATCTGCCCCATATAAATATATACAGATCCCCCCTGTATAATCACAATCTACCCCCATATAAATATATACAGCTCCCCCCTATATAATCACAATCTGCCCCATATAAATATATACAGCTCCCCCCTATATAATCACAATCTGCCCCCATATAAATATATACAGCTCCCCCCTATATAATCACAATCTGCCTCCATATAAATATATACAGCTCCCCTGTATAATCACAGTCTGCCCCATATAAATATATACAGCTCCCCCTGTATAATCAGAATCTGCCCCATATAAATATATACAGCTCCCCCCTGTATAATCACAATCTACCCCCATATAAATATATACAGCTCCCCCCTATATAATCACAATCTGCCCCATATAAATATATACAGCTCCCCCCTATATAATCACAATCTGCCCCATATAAATATATACAGCTTCCCCCTATATATTCACAATCTGCCCCATATAAATATATACAGCTCCCCCCTATATAATCACAATCTGCCCCCATATAAATATATACAGCTCCCCCTGTATAATCACAATCTGCCCCCATATAAATATATACAGCTCCCCTGTATAATCACAATCTGTCTCCATATAAATATATACAGCTCCCACCTGTATAATCACAATCTGCCCCCATATAAATATATACAGCTCCCCCCTGTATAGTCACAATCTGCCTCCATATAAATATATACAGATCCCCCCTGTATAATCAGAATCTGCCCCCATATAAATATATACAGCTCCCCTGTATAATCAGAATCTTCCCCATATAAATATATACAGCTCCCACCTGTATAATCACAATCTGCCCCCATATAAACATATACAGCTCCCCCCTATATAGTCACAATCTGCCTCCATATAAATATATACAGATCCCCCCTATATAATCAGAATCTGCCCCCATATAAATATATACAGCTCCCCCTGTATAATCACAATCTGCCTCCATATAAATATATACAGCTCCCCCCTATATAATCAGAATCTGCCCCATATAAAAGTATACAGCTCCCCCCTGTATAATCAGAATCTGTCCCCATATAAATATATGCAGCTCCCCCCTGCATAATCAGAATCTGCCCCATATAAATATATACAGATCCCCCCTGTATAATCACAATCTGCCTCCATATAAATATATACAGCTCCCCCTGTATAATCACAATCTGCCTCCATATAAATATATACAGCTCCCCCTGTATAATCACAATCTGCCTCCATATAAATATATACAGCTCCCCCTGTATAATCACAATCTGCCCCATATAAATATATACAGCTCCACCTGTATAATCACAATCTGCCTCCATATAAATATATACAGCTCCCCCCTATATAATCACAATCTGCCGCATATAAATATATACAGCTCCCCCTGTATAATCACAATCTGCTCCATATAAATATATACAGCTCCCCCTATATAATCAAAATCTGCCCCATATAAATATATACAGCTCCCCCCTGTATAATCACAATCTGCCTCCATATAAATATATACAGCTCCCCCTGTATAATCACAATCTGCCTCCATATAAATATATACAGCTCCCCCCTATATAATCACAATCTGCCCCCATATAAATATATACAGCTCCCCCTGTATAATCACAATCTGCCTCCATATAAATATATACAGCTCCCCCCTGTATAATCACAATCTGCTCCATATAAATATATACAGCTCCCCCTGTATAATCACAATCTGCCTCATATAAATATACACAGGCCCCCTGTATAATCACAATCTGCCTCCATATAAATATATACAGCTCCCCCCTATATAATCACAATCTGCCTCCATATTAATATATACAGCTCCCCCCTATATAATCAGAATCTGCCCCATATAAATATATACAGCTCCCCGTGTATAATCACAATCTGCCTCCATATAAATAGATACAGCTCCCCCTGTATAATCACAATCTGCCTCCATATAAATAGATACAGCTCCCCCCTATATAATCAGAATCTGCCCCATATAAATATATACAGCTCCCCCCTATATAGTCACAATCTGCCCCATATAAATATATACAGCTCCCCCTGTATAATCACAATCTGCCTCCATATAAATATATACAGCTCCCCCCTGTATAATCACAATCTGCCCCATATAAATATATACAGCTCCCCCTGTATAATCACAATCTGCCTCCATATAAATATATACAGATCCCCCCTGTATAATCACAATCTGCCTCCATATAAATATATACAGCTCCCCCCTATATAATCAGAATCTGCCCCATATAAAAGTATACAGCTCCCCCCTGTATAATCAGAATCTGCCCCCATATAAATATATACAGCTCCCACCTGTATAATCACAATCTGCCCCCATATAAATATATACAGCCCCCCCCTGTATAGTCACAATCTGCCTCCATATAAATATATACAGATCCCCCCTGTATAATCAGAATCTGCCCCCATATAAATATATACAGCTCCCCCTGTATAATCACAATCTGCCTCCATATAAATATATACAGCTCCCCCTATATAATCAGAATCTGCCCCATATAAAAGTATACAGCTCCCCCCTGTATAATCAGAATCTGCCCCCATATAAATATATGCAGCTCAACCCTGCATAATCAGAATCTGCCCCATATAAATATATACAGATCCCCCCTGTATAATCACAATCTGCCTCCATATAAATATATACAGATCCCCCTGTATAATCACAATCTGCCTCCATATAAATATATACAGCTCCCCCTGTATAATCACAATCTGCCTCCATATAAATATATACAGCTCCCCCCTGTATAATCACAATCTGCCTCCATATAAATATATACAGCTCCCCCCTGTATAATCACAATCTGCCCCATATAAATATATACAGCTCCCCCTGTATAATCACAATCTGCCTCCATATAAATATATACAGTTCCCCCCTATATAATCACAATCTGCCCCATATAAATATATACAGCTCCCCCCTGTATAATCAAAATCTGCCCCCATATAAATATATACAGCTCCCCCTGTATAATCACAATCTGCCTCCATATAAATATATACAGCTCCCCCCTATATAATCACAATCTGCCCCCATATAAATATATACAGCTCCCCCTGTATAATCACAATCTGCCTCCATATAAATATATACAGCTCCCCCCTGTATAATCACAATCTGCTCCATATAAATATATACAGCTCCCCCTGTATAATCACAATCTGCCTCATATAAATATATACAGGCCCCCTGTATAATCACAATCTACCCCCATATAAATATATACAGCTCCACCCTATATAATCAAAATCTGCCTCCATATAAATATATACAGCTCCCCCCTATATAAACAGAATCTGCCCCATATAAATATATACAGCTCCCCCTGTATAATCACAATCTGCCTCCATATAAATATATACAGCTCCCCCCTGTATAATCACAATCTGCCCCATATAAATATATACAGCTCCCCTGTATAATCAGAATCTGCCCCATATAAATATATACAGATCCCCCCTGTATAATCACAATCTGCCTCCATATAAATATATACAGCTCCCCCCTATATAATCAGAATCTGCCCCATATAAAAGTATACAGCTCCCCCCTGTATAATCAGAATCTGCCCCCATATAAATATATACAGCTCCCACCTGTATAATCACAATCTGCCCCCATATAAATATATACAGCTCCCCCCTGTATAGTCACAATCTGCCTCCATATAAATATATACAGATCCCCCTGTATAATCACAATCTGCCTCCATATAAATATATACAGCTCCCCCTATATAATCAGAATCTGCCCCATATAAAAGTATACAGCTCCCCCCTGTATAATCAGAATCTGCCCCCATATAAATATATGCAGCTCCCCCCTGCATAATCAGAATCTGCCCCATATAAATATATACAGATCCCCCCTGTATAATCACAATCTGCCTCCATATAAATATATACAGATCCCCCTGTATAATCACAATCTGCCTCCATATAAATATATACAGCTCCCCCCTATATAATCACAATCTGCCTCCATATAAATATATACAGCTCCCCCTGTATAATCACAATCTGCCTCATATAAATATATACAGGCCCCCTGTATAATCACAATCTGCCTCCATATAAATATATACAGCTCCCCCCTGTATAATCACAATCTGCCCCATATAAATATATACAGCTCCCCCTGTATAATCACAATCTGCATCCATATAAATATATACAGCTCCCCCCTATATAATCACAATCTGCCCCATATAAATATATACAGCTCCCCCCTGTATAATCAAAATCTGCCCCCATATAAATATATACAGCTCCCCCTGTATAATCACAATCTGCCTCCATATAAATATATACAGCTCCCCCCTGTATAATCACAATCTGCCCCATATAAATATATACAGCTCCCCCTGTATAATCACAATCTGCCTCCATATAAATATATACAGCTCCCCCCTATATAATCACAATCTGCCCCATATAAATATATACAGCTCCCCCCTGTATAATCAAAATCTGCCTCCATATAAATATATACAGCTCCCCCCTGTATAATCACAATCTGCCCCATATAAATATATACAGCTCCCCTGTATAATCAGAATCTGCCCCATATAAATATATACAGATCCCCCCTGTATAATCACAATCTGCCTCCATATAAATATATACAGCTCCCCCCTATATAATCAGAATCTGCCCCATATAAAAGTATACAGCTCCCCCCTATATAATCAGAATCTGCCCCATATAAAAGTATACAGCTCCCCCCTGTATAATCAGAATCTGCCCCCATATAAATATATGCAGCTCCCCCCTGCATAATCACAATCTGCCCCATATAAATATATACAGATCCCCCCTGTATAATCACAATCTGCCTCCATATAAATATATGCAGCTCCCCCTATATAATCACAATCTGCCCCATATAAATATATACAGCTCCCCCCTATATAATCACAATCTGCCTCCATATAAATATATACAGCTCCCCCTGTATAATCACAATCTGCCTCATATAAATATATACAGGTCCCCTGTATAATCACAATCTGCCTCCATATAAATATATACAGCTCCCCCCTGTATGATCACAATCTGCCTCCATATACATATATACAGCTCCCCCCTATATAATCACAATCTGCCTCCATATAAATATATACAGCTCCCCCCTGTATAATCAGAATCTGCCCCATATAAATATATACAGCTCCCCCCTGTATAATCACAATCTGCTCCATATAAATATATACAGCTCCCCCTTGTATAATCACAATCTACCCCCATATAATTATATACAGCTCCCCCTGTATAATCACAATCTGCCTCCATATAAATATATACATCTCCCCCCTGTATAATCACAATCTACCCCCATATAAATATATACATCCCCCCCCTGTATAATCACAATCTACCCCCATATAAATATATACAGCTCCCCCTGTATAATCACAATCTGCCTCCATATAAATATATACAGCTCCCCCCTGTATAATCACAATCTGCCCCCATATAAATATATACAGCTCCCACCTGTATAATCACAATCTGCCCCATATAAATATATACAGCTCCCACCTGTATAATCACAATCTGCCTCCATATAAATATATACAGCTCCCCCCTGTATAATCACAATCTGCCCCATATAAATATATACAGCTCCCCCCTGTATAATCACAATCTGCCCCATATAAATATATACAGCTCCCCCTGTATAATCACAATCTGCTCCATATAAATATATACAGCTCCCCTGTATAATCACAATCTACCCCCATATAAATATATACAGCTCCCCCTGTATAATCACAATCTGCCTCCATATAAATATATACAGCTCCCCCTATATAATCACAATCTGCCTCCATATAAATATATACAGCTCCCCCTGTATAATCACAATCTGCTCCATATAAATATATACAGCTCCCCTGTATAATCACAATCTACCCCCATATAAATATATACAGCTCCCCCTGTATAATCGCAATCTGCCTCCATATAAATATATACAGCTCCCCCCTGTATAATCACAATCTGCCTCCATATAAATATATACAGCTCCCCCCTGTATAATCACAATCTGCCTCCATATAAATATATACAGCTCCCCCCTGTATAATCACAATCTGCCCCCATATAAATATATTCAGCTCCCACCTGTATAATCACAATCTACCTCCATATAAATATATACAGCTCCCCTGTATAATCACAATCTGCCTCCATATAATTATATACAGCTCCCCCCTGTATAATCACAATCTGCCTCCATATAAATATATACAGCCCCCCCTATATAATCACAATCTGCCTCCATATAAATATATACAGCTCCCCCCTATATAATCAGAATCTGCCCCATATAAAAGTATACAGCTCCCCCCTATATAATCAGAATCTGCCCCATATAAAAGTATACAGCTCCCCCCTGTATAATCAGAATCTGACACCATATAAATATATGCAGCTCCCCCCTGCATAATCACAATCTGCCCCATATAAATATATACAGATCCCCCCTGTATAATCACAATCTGCCTCCATATAAATATATGCAGCTCCCCCTATATAATCACAATCTGCCCCATATAAATATATACAGCTCCCCCCTATATAATCACAATCTGCCTCCATATAAATATATACAGCTCCCCCTGTATAATCACAATCTGCCTCATATAAATATATACAGGTCCCCTGTATAATCACAATCTGCCTCCATATAAATATATACAGCTCCCCCCTCTGTATGATCACAATCTGCCTCCATATAAATATATACAGCTCCCCCTATATAATCACAATCTGCCCCATATAAATATATACAGCTCCCCCCTGTATAATCACAATCTGCCCCATATAAATATATACAGCTCCCCCCTATATAATCACAATCTGCTCCATATAAATATATACAGCTCCCCCTTGTATAATCACAATCTACCCCCATATAATTATATACAGCTCCCCCTGTATAATCACAATCTGCCTCCATATAAATATATACATCTCCCCCCTGTATAATCACAATCTACCCCCATATAAATATATACATCCCCCCCCTGTATAATCACAATCTACCCCCATATAAATATATACAGCTCCCCCTGTATAATCACAATCTGCATCCATATAAATATATACAGCTCCCCCCTGTATAATCACAATCTGCCCCCATATAAATATATACAGCTCCCACCTGTATAATCACAATCTGCCCCATATAAATATATACAGCTCCCACCTGTATAATCACAATCTGCCTCCATATAAATATATACATCTCCCCCCTGTATAATCACAATCTGCCCCATATAAATATATACAGCTCCCCCCTGTATAATCACAATCTGCCCCATATAAATATATACAGCTCCCCCTGTATAATCACAATCTGCTCCATATAAATATATACAGCTCCCCTGTATAATCACAATCTACCCCCATATAAATATATACAGCTCCCCCTGTATAATCACAATCTGCCTCCATATAAATATATACAGCTCCCCCTATATAATCACAATCTGCCTCCATATAAATATATACAGCTCCCCCTGTATAATCACAATCTGCTCCATATAAATATATACAGCTCCCCTGTATAATCACAATCTACCCCCATATAAATATATACAGCTCCCCCTGTATAATCGCAATCTGCCTCCATATAAATATATACAGCTCCCCCCTGTATAATCACAATCTGCCTCCATATAAATATATACAGCTCCCCCCTGTATAATCACAATCTGCCTCCATATAAATATATACAGCTCCCCCTGTATAATCACAATCTGCCTCCATATAAATATATACAGCTCCCCCCTGTATGATCACAATCTGCCTCCATATAAATATATACAGCTCCCCCTATATAATCACAATCTGCCCCATATAAATATATACAGCTCCCCCCTATATAATCACAATCTGCCCCATATAAATATATACAGCTCCCCCTGTATAATCACAATCTGCCCCATATAAATATATACAGCTCCCCCTGTATAATCACAATCTGCCTCCATATAAATATATACAGCTCCCCCCTATATAATCAGAATCTGCCCCATATAAATATATATAGCTCCCCCTGTATAATCACAATCTGCCTCCATATAAATATATACAGCTCCCCCCTATATAATCAGAATCTGAACCATATAAATATATACAGCTCCCCCTGTATAATCACAATCTGCCTCCATATAAATATATACAGCTCCCCCCTGTATAATCACAATCTGCCTCCATATAAATATATACAGCTCCCCCTGTATAATCACAATCTGCCCCATATAAATATATACAGCTCCCCCTATATAATCACCATCTGCCTCCATATAAATATATATAGCTCCCCCTGTATAATCACAATCTGCCCCCATATAAATATATACAGCTCCCCCTGTATGATCACAATCTGCCCCATATAAATATATACAGCTCCCCCTGTATAATCACAATCTGCCCCATATAAATATATACAGCTCCCCCTGTATAATCACAATCTGCCCCCATATAAATATATACAGCTCCCCCCTATATAATCACAATCTGCCTCCATATAAATATATACAGCTCCCCCTATATAATCACAATCTGCCTCCATTTAAATATATACAGCTCCCCCTGTATAATCACAATCTGCCCCCATATAAATATATACAGCTCCCACCTGTATAAAAGAACGATTCTGGCCGCATATACATGTATATAGAAGCCCCACATCTACCTCGTTATAGAATTATTAGCGTTATTAGCCAGATTTAAATAATAACTGTCCATGAAACATGGGCGCCCGAATCATCCACATTAGAGCGACAAAATGTCACACCCACAGCTCCGTGCACTGAAGTACAAAAAAGTTATTGGCGCCAGAAGACGGCAAAATGAAGATTTTATATTTTGTACAGGAGGTTTTAATTTTTGTAAATGTATGAAAACATTATAAAACCTGTATACATTTGGTATCCCCCTGATCGTCCAGACCCAAAGAATAAAGTACGGCGGGGCGCACCGTAAAAGCCGTAAAATCCAAGCCCACAAGAAAATGGCGCAAATGCATTTTTTTCACTATTTTCTCTGCATTTGGAATTTTTTCCCTGCTTCCCAGTACACGGCATGGGATATTAAATGCCATCATTATGAAGGGCAAAAAACAAGCCCTCACACAGCTCTTTACAAGGAAAAATACAAAAGTTATGGATATTTGAAAGTGCGAAGCAGAAAATTAAAATGCAAAAACAAAAAAGGGCCTGGTCATTAAGGGTTAAGATTATGACAGTCCCGGTGCTTGGATCTATGAGTGTCCCTTGTTTATCAGGATGGATTTCAACATTAATACAATCATTGCTTGCACTGTGATGTAATACACATAAAATGACACAAGAGGGCGCCAGCATACCTCTAGTTTTTAAAACAACAAGATGCAGGGGAGTCCAAAGTGAAGTCTGTGGTTCCCTCTTCTTTTCCTAATTCTCTTACTTAAGAGTCCAAGTATAAAAAGTGCAAAGCAAGAAAGATCTCCAAAAAGTAGTAACACTATGGGGCAGATTTACTTACCCGGCCCATTCGCAATCCAGCGGCGCGTTCTGTGCGGTGGTTTCGGGTCTTCCGGCGATTCACTAAGGCAGTTCCTCCGACGTCCACCAGATGTCGCTGCTGCGCTGAAGTTTCCCAAGGCCCGCCGAGGTCCGCTGGAGTGCACGATCCTATACCTGGTGAAGGTAAGCGCGTGTCCTGCGACACTTTTTTTTTACAAAATGCGGCAGTTTTTCCGAATCCGTCGGGTTTTCGTTCAGCCACGCCCCCTGATTTCCGTCGCGTGCATGCCAGCGCCGACGCGCCACAATCCGATCGCGTGCGCCAAAATCCCGGGGCAATACAGGGAAAATCGGCGCAAATCGGAAATATTCGGGTAACACGTCGGGAAAACGCGAATCGGGCCCTTAGTAAATGACCCCCAGTGTGGTCTTTTATTTCACCTCCTACATCATTTCTGCAGCACCGAAGCAGGAAAAAAATTCCAAATGTGGTGAAATTGTCAAAAACATCCAATTGCGTCACGTTCTTGTGAGATCAATTTTAACTACTCTCACTGTGCGCTCTAAAAAACACCTCTGCCTTATTCTTTGGTTTGGTCCAATCACAGTGTCACCAAATTTGTACACTTTTTTTTTGTGTTTTAATACATTTTCAAAAATTAAATGAACGTGTACGGAAAAAAAAAAAATCGCCATCTTGTGGCGCTAATAACTTTTTCATACATCAGTGCACGGAGCTGTATGAGGGGTCATTTTTTGTAGGATGATCTGATGTTTTCATTGCTACCATTTTGAGGACTGTACGGCCTTTTGATCACTTTTTATTACATTTTTTATGTGATGTAAATAGGTGTACAAGTGGCGTTTCGGACATGCCGGCGCCATTTTTTGTTATAGAGGTCAACGTCGACAATAACCGTTTATATATTTTGATAGATCGGGCATTTTGGGACCCGGCGATACCTAATGTGTCTGTGCTTTTTACTGTTCATTATGTTTTAACCCCTTAAGGACGCAGGGTTTTTCGGCCGATTTCTCGCTCTCCAACTTCAAAAATCCATAACTTTTTCATTTTTCCGTGTAGAGACCTGTGTGAGGGCTTATTTTGTGCGTAACAAATTTTACTTTCCCGTGATGTTATTTATTTTAACATGCCGTGTACTGCGTAGCTGAAAAAAAATTCCAAATGTGGAAAAATTGAAAAAAAACGTCACGTGCGTCACGTTCTTGTGGGCTCAGTTTTTACGACTTTCACTCTTCGCTCCAAATAACACGCCTACTTTATTCTCTGGTTCGGTGCGATCGCGGTGATACCAAATTTATATAGGTTTTATTGTGTTTTAATACATTTTCAAAAATTAAACGAATGTGTACAAAAAAGAAAAAAATTTTTTTGCCATCTTCTGACGCTAATAACTTTTTCATACTTTGGCGCACGGAGATGTGTGAGGTGTCATTTTTTGCGAAATGAGGCGACGTTTTCATTGCTACCATTTTGAGGTCTGTGCGATATTTTGATCATTTTTTATTTCATTTTTTATGTTATGTAAAAAGGTGTAAAAGTCGCATTTCGGACATTTGGGCGCCATTTCCCGTCTCGGAGGTCACCGCCGGCCGTAACCGTTTTTATATTTTGATAGATCGGGCATTTTGGGACGCGGCGATACCTAATATGTTTGTGATTTTTACTGTTTATTATGTTTTATATCCGTTCTAGGGAAAGGGGGGT
The DNA here is from genome assembly GCF_040894005.1 of Engystomops pustulosus. NCBI lineage: Eukaryota > Metazoa > Chordata > Amphibia > Anura > Leptodactylidae > Engystomops > Engystomops pustulosus. Next base: position 214,754,634 of record NC_092413.1, read on the forward strand.
GATTTGAACTTTTAATATTTTATTAATTTTTTTTATTTTTTAAACTTTTTTTTTTCTTTTTTTTTTCACTATCTTTTAGACCATCTAGGGTACATTAACCCTAGATGGTCAGATCGCTGCTACCATATACTGCAATACTTCTGTATTGCAATATATGGCATTTTTGCAGCACATTCATTACAATGAGCCACTGGCTCATTGTAACGAATCTGCAGCTGCCAGATAGCCTCGTGTCAAAAGAAGACACGAGGCTACCATGGCAACCGATCGCCGCCCCCCGATGACGTTCGGGGGCGTGGCGATCGAAAAAAAGATGGCGGCGCCCGCGCGCCGCCGTCTTTTAAATGCCGCCGGCGACTTTGCCGGCGGCAACGGGGGGGTTAATAGCCGCGATCGGTGCTAGCACCGACCGCGGTTATTAGCGGTGGGGGTTTTATGCATTTTGCAAAAACCCCCACCTTTGTATGAAGAGGACTCAGCCCGTGAGCCCTCTTCATACACTCCTTATACCTCTGCGCCGTAGAGCTACGGCGCAGAGCGTTAAGGAGTTAAATCAGTTCTAGGGAAAGGTATGGGGGGGGGGGTGATATGAATTTTTTTTTTTTAATTTTTTATTCTTTTTTGAACTTTTTTTTAAAAAAATTTCCCTTTTCTTTTAGAGCAGTGGTTCTCAACCTTTCTAATGCTGTGACCCCGCAATACAGTTCCTCATGTTGTGGTGACCCCAAACCATGCAACTCGCAGTAAACACACAGTAAAATTTCGGCTCCGATGGCTTTAGGCGACCCCCGGTTTTGGTCGTTCGACCCCCGCTGGGGTCCCGACCCACAGGTTGAGAACCACTGTTTTAGAGCCTATATGGTCTGATCGTTCCTACCATATACTGCAATACTACTGTATTGCAGTTTATGGCATCTTTACACAGTTTTCGTTACAATGTGACACTGGCTCATTGTAACGAAACTGCAAATGCCATTCAGCCTGACAAAGAGCCAAAGCTGTCATGGCAACCAATTACCAGCGCCAGATGATGTTCCAGGGAGCCACAATCGGAACAAAGATAATGGCACCCACATGCTGACGTCTTTTAAATACAGCCCCTGCACCTCAGCGTGAATGGGGTAAAAAATATAAACATATTTGTTTATTCACACATGTCAGTTACAATCACACACACTTATACTTTTATATACACACTTTTATATATTTATACATAGAGCATATAAACACCATATACACACATACAGCATATAAACACCACATACACACATACAGCATATAAACACCACATACACACATACAGCATATAGACAGCACATACACACACATACAGCATATAAACACCATATACACACATGTGAGTTACAATGACACACACTTATACTTTTATATACACACTTTTATATATTTATACATAGAGCATATAAACACCATATACACACATACAGCATATAAACGTCATATACACACATACAGCATATAGACATCACATACACACACATACAGCATATAAACACCATATACACACATACAGAATATAAACACCACATACACACATACAGCATATAAACGACATATACACACAAACAGCATATATACATCACATACACACATACAGCATATAAACATCACATACACACACATACAGCAAATAAACACCATATACACACATGCAGCATATAAACACCATATACACACATACAGCATATAAACGACATATACACACATACAGCATATATACATCACATACACACATACAGCATATATATATCACATACACACATACAGCATATAAACATCACATACACACATACAGCATATAAACATCACATACACACATACAGCATATAAACACCATATACACACATGCAGCATATAAACGCCATATACACACATACAGCATATAAACGCCATATACACACATACAGCATATAAACACCACATACACACATACAGCATATAGACATCACATACACACACATACAGCATATAAACACCACATACACACATACAGCATATAAACGCCATCTACACACATACAGCATATAGACATCACATACAGCATATAAACACCACATACACACATACAGCATATAAACACCACATACACACATACAGCATATAGACAGCACATACACACACATACAGCATATAAACACCATATACACACATGTGAGTTACAATGACACACACTTATACTTTTATATACACACTTTTATATATTTATACATAGAGCATATAAACACCATATACTCACATACAGCATATAAACGCCATATACACACATACAGCATATAGACATCACATACACACACATACAGCATATAAACACCATATACACACACATACAGCATATAAACACCATATACACACATGCAGCATATAAACGCCATATACACACATACAGCATATAAACACCACATACACACATACAGCATATAAACACTATATACACACATGCAGCATATAAACGTCATATATACACACATACAGCATATAAACACCACATACACACATACAGCATATAAACGCCATCTACACACATACAGCATATAGACATCACACACACATACAGCATATAAACATCACATACACACATACAGCATATAAACACCATATACACACATGCAGCATATAAACGCCATATACACACATACAGCATATAAACGCCATATACACACATACAGCATATATACATCACATACACACATACAGCATATATACATCACATACACACATACTGCATATAAACATCACATACACACACATGCAGCATATAAACACCATATACACACATGCAGCATATAAACGCCATATACACACATACAACATATAAACACCACATACACACATGCAGCATATAAACATCACATACACACATACAGCATATAAACACCACATACACACATACAGCATATAGACATTGCATACACACACATACAGCATATAAACACCATATACACACATGCAGCATATAAACGCCATCTACACACATACAGCATATAGACATCACACACACATACAGCATATAGACAGCACATACACACACATACAGCATATAAACGCCATCTACACACATACAGCATATAGACATCACACACACATACGGCATATAAACATCACATACACACATACAGCATATAAACACCATATACACACATACAGCATATAAATACGATATACACACATACAGTATATAAGCACCATATACACACATACACCATATAATCACCATATACACACATACAGCATAAGCATACAACCAGTAGTTACACACCACATACAGTGTACATTCAGCATATACACACACATACATTTAGTACCATATACACCCATGCAGCATAAACACATCAATTATGCACACACATAAAGCAAATACACACATACATACAATCCCATATACAGCATATACACACACATATATATGTCTCCTTGTACACACTAAACCTACACACACCATATACACACCCATTAACCCAGATACCGGAGCCCCCTGACAATGTTGGCCCCATAGCAGCTGCTATGGCTTCTATCCCTGTAGTTACGCCCCTGGTTGAACACGTTTTGTGGTTCTCGGGTGCATGTCGCACTACTTTGGAGAAATTATCACGTAGCATTCATTTTGACACACACATGGAATCCCGTTTCCTTCCTGAATACATTGCTTGTGGACATCCGATTAAACATGTTTATTTGGAGTACTCTAAGGTAGGGACCATTACGAGACAATTTCAGTCTGACCACAATTTGCTTATGACTAAAACAATAGAAAGATTGTGACGAGAACATTAAATATTGTTAATTATCTTCCTTGTCAACATGAAGTGTAACCTTCACCAGGAAGTACGTTATGTAAAATGATGGGATTCTCGAGAATTCCATGTTATGTCTACGAGCCTTTCAATCTAGATTTAGATTCTTCTGGGTTTATAAAAATCTTTAAAGGGAACCTGTCACCACATTTTTCACAAAAGCAGCAAGTGATAGGTTCCCATAAAGGCCTATAAACTAAATACCTCCCTTCTTTTAGCTAACAATTATTTCACTCACAGTCCCATATAATCAACAATATGTTATCCTACCTGGCATCAGAATAGGCGTGCCCTCCTTGGCCGATCCCTCCCATCTATTCCCCCTTACCACCCATGCCATGACCAGGGTGATGTCATCTAAGGTTGTTTATCCTGTAACATTTGCAAAGTCTACCCCATGTATGTATCTGATCACATGAAATCACAGGGAGCCTCCACGAGTTCCTACTCCTCCCCATCCTCCAGGGAAGCTGCTGTGATTTCATGTGATCAGATACATACAAGGTACAAGGTATGTTAATGTTACTGGGTAAAGCAAATGTAGGCTCTATCCACAGGACAGGGCCTTTATTGCTGATCGGTGGGGGTCTCAGTGATAAAACCCTTACAGAACACAGAAACAAGGGGTCCGTTGGGGTACCACGTACCTGGGTCGCCCCATCAGAGTAATGGAGCAGACGGCTGTGCAAGACCATTCTGCTCCATTAATCTCTATGGAGCTGACGAAAATTGCTAAGCAGCGCCCTCACGGATCTCCGTCAGCTCCATAGAGATTAATGGAACAGAACGGTCATGCACAGCCGTCTGCTCCATTACTTTGATGGAGCGATGAGGGGTCCGACCAAGGTACGTGGGACCCCAATGGACCCCTTGTTTTCGTGATCTGTGGGGGTCTCATCACTGAGACCCCCACCGATCAGCAAGTTAGGCTCTATCCACAGGACAGGACCTATCTGGTTTTTGTGGGAAAACCCCTTTAAGGGTAGAAAAGCTGTGTAAAATGTTTTATACAGTACCTCGCTTGATCGTTGAGAGAGAGAGTATATCATCGAGCATATAATTTTACAAACTGATTTTTTAACATTTCAGCCATGGAAAGGAACCATTTAGGGATAAGGGTGATGTTCTTTAATCATAGTATTTATGAAGGTTTTTTTTTTTTTGGGTGCGTTAATTTAAATGGAAGAGTTGATTTAAAAACATTCAAAGTTTTAGTTGAACACCACTTAAACCCCTCCCTCAAAATAAGTCTTAATTGATTACAATATTATAAATCCCAGGTACAGGACAGAAGAAGGCTATGGAGGATGGTTGGTTAGATCCCCTCATTGCACAGTTTATTTAGTTACCTCAATGTCCAAAGTTCAAGGTCCAAAGTCACCAAAATCCTCTACCCCCCCCCCCCCAAAAAAAAGGAATACAAATTAAAGTTATGATGAATCATTGATCCTGTAGAAATTTGGGTTCTTCCAGCCTAACATTCTGACTTTTTCTGGTATCCAGAAGGTTCAGCAAGACAACTTTAGAAAGCTTGAGCTCTGAGGTTCCTCGCCATGTTCAGTAGTTTCTGATCTCCCATCCGAGATCCTGGAAGTCTTCCCTGGCCTGCCAAGCAGTTCACATGAATAGTAATTGAGCTGCAATGCCTGGGGTTCTATTAGAACCAAATCCAGGCTAAGGAAAGATTAGACAATATGATTGGGAGATGAGAGGGGGCACAATATGAGGGGGAGATGAGAGGGGGCACAATATGAGGGGGAGATGAGAGGAGGTCAGAATATGAGGAGATGAGGGGCCACAATATGAGGAGATCAGGGGCCACAATATTATGATGAGTTGAGAGGTCATATTTATGAGGAAGAGATTAGAGACCACAAGCTGAGGAGGAGATGAACGAGGCCACAATATGAGGAGAAGATGATAGGGGCCACAATATGAGGAGAAGATGATGGGGGCCACAATATGAGGAGAAGATGATGGGGGCCACAATATGAGGAGAAGATGATGGGGGCCACAATATGAGGAGAAGATGATAGGGGCCACAATATGAGGAGAAGATGATGGGGGCCACAATATGAGGTGATGAGGGGACACAATTTGAAGGGGGAGATGAGAGAAGCCACAACATTAGGGGTAGAGGAGACGGACCACAATACGAGGAGGAGATGATAGGAGCCACAATATGAGGAGATGAGGGGACACAATGTGAGGGGAGATGAGAGAATCCAAACATTAGGGGTAGAGGAGAGGGGCCACAATACAAGAAGGAGATGAAAGACCACAATATGAGTGAAAAATAAGGGGGGGGGGGGTCACAATATGAGGGGGAGACACACATACCTTTTAATAAGAAGTCCTGCTTCATGGTGGACCTTAAAGGGGTGTTTCCACGTAGATAAGAAAATAACACATTCTTTAATTCTCTGTTATTAAGAAAAATGCAGCATTTCACAGATATAATTTCAACCTATCAGTCTTGGAGTCTACAATTTCAGTTGCCCCTAGACTCGACCCTGTAACTTCTGACTTAGGGTCAGGGAAGCCATCCTGGATTTGTGTGTGACAGCCATGGAGTTTTTCTCTCTCTGCTCCCTGCACTCTAGCCCCGCCCCCCTGCAGTCCGGCACAGCAGATCTAGTGCAACATCCCCCACCGGGGCCTCTCCTTTTCTTGGGGCCTGGAGACAGCCGGGGCCGGCGGTACCGGAGTGGCTGGCGGTTGCGGCCTAGGCATGCTGTGGTCACGGTGCTTGGTATGGGGACCGGAGGGCTGTCCTACAGCCTGGCAGGTCTCCAGCAGGTGGTGTGTGCAAGAAATATGGAGGGAGAGGCTGATGTACTGAATCTCCCTGTGCCAACCCCTGAGTTTCTGTGAGATGGATGGGGAGACCGTGGTGGTAACAGCCGTATCCAGGGAACAGACGGAGGCAAAGTAATGCAAAATAACTCACGGTTCCATCACTTATTGATAGGAGCTAAAACAGCAATAAAACTTGCAATAAGTAAAATTGTTAAGTAAGGGGCTAAAAATGATCTGTATTGTGTTGACCTCACTATCGGATTGCAATTTGAGAATTTAAATTCATGGAAAAAAAAGGGATATGTTCACAAGATTCAATGGAATTGCAACTGAATTGTGAACTAATATGAGTAGCGACAGGGTCGGCTCCAGGTTTCAGTGGGCCCCTGGGTAAGAGAACCTCAGTGGGCCCCTTTACAGAGAACTCTTGTGGCAGCATTTAAAATTCAGAAACTGAAACAGTCTCCAGTTTATCATCCCAAACAGTTCTCATGTTTTTTTTATTCACACCCCCCTGTCACGGGTGCTCCTGTGATCCATGTCCCGGGTCGCAGGCACATTCTTGTGCCTCCCTGTGTCCCCTCATGCAGCAGCAGCCCTTCTTACCTGTACGTGTTCCACCGGCAGTCCCCTCTCTCCGGCGCGTGCACCCAACGGTGTCCAACGACCGGCATTCTGAGACTTAAAGGGCCAGCACGCCGATAATTGGCGCTAGCTGGACGCCTGTTAATTCCTGGCCCCTTCCTGTGTCCCCTGCCGGATCTTTGTGCCTTGTGCCATAGAAAAAGCTTGTTTCCCTATGTCCTGTCATTGTTTGCTGAGCTCCTGTTGTGACCTTGGTTCTGTTCCTGATAACGCTTCTCCGCTGCCACCTTCTGCCCCATTGACTCCGATCCCGTGCTGCCTGTCTTGACCTCCTTCCTGTCCCCAACCACGATTCTGCCTCACAACTCTGTACCTCTACCTTGGCCACCACCGAGAGCAAAGTTGCACCTATGGAGCCACCTGGTGGTATCCTGCTGCAGCAAGTCCTACCCACTTTGCGGCGGGCTCTGGTGGATACCAGGTACCACTTAGACTCCTCTCCCAGGTTTCAGCTTACGTCCTCACTGCATCCTAGGTCCCCCAGTCCGACACTGCATGTGGTGCACCACAAATATCCTACATTTACCCCTCTCACCACAACTGTCCATGTTGTGCCCATCATATATATTACATGTACCCCTCACACCGTGCCCTCGCATGTATCATATATACTGTTCACATACCAACTTACCACACTGTGTCCTAAAATATATCATATTTACTCTACACATCACACCCCACCGTGCCCTGGCTTGTTTCATACATCGCCCTTGCAACACATTAGGCTATGCCCCTGGATATCATATAACAAAGACCACACCCCAAATACATTATTATATATTCCCCCTCACTAAATAATATCTACTATACTTACATCAACATTATATAGCACCCACTTATTTATTTCATGTACATACCCCCCTTCTTCCTTGCAGTTTATACACCCCCCCCCCATGTACTACAGGATATACTGCATGTAATTGTATTACATATCCAGTGCTCCCACTTCTCATTATCCATTGTAATCAGTGGTACCCAGCTTTCGGATACCTGAAAAAAGGGGTTACCTAGGATGATTATTGATTATGATCATTTGAACATCTACTACCAGGATGGAGGATTGTAAACCAAGAAACATTGACATACTGGTGTGCGCCACCTCTAGCGGGATCTGCTCTTCTTTTAACTTCTTATGCCCTTGTTTTTAAGGAAAAAAGCTTAAAAAAATATACAAATTAGGGGGTGGGCACCAGTTTGTCAATGTGCTTGGTTTGTAATCCTTCATCCTGGTGGTAGATTTCCTTTAATTGGTGTGTCCTAGCTGATACAAGTACTATAACCAGCACTGACAGGGGACTTGTAATGGGTCCTGGATGTAGAATGAATGGTTAGGATGACTCCATGTTTTAGGGACCAAGTAGCATCTATGACCTCTGTGAACCCTCTAGCACTCAGCCTCTTAGCAGATGTCTGCAATCCTCCGGTTCATGATTTATTAGCACACGGGGCTCAGTTCTCAGCAATGTAGTAATAGATGACAGCGTTGGGTGCGGCTCGTGCCGGGCTTCATCCAGGACATGTCGGCTAATTGCTCAAATGTTGACTTATGTCAAGACATTTACTAATCCACTTTTACTATATGAGCGATTCCTGGAATAACGGAAGATCACAACTGTGTTACAGGGATACAAGCGAGGGCCATGTATCTTATATACGCAGGATATTGTGTATCCGCCTGAAATGTTCTTCTAGTACATTGTATCAGTAATGATGAAATCGGTGCCTGCAATGCGTGTAGACCGGCCGATGTCCTACAGCTCTAACATCGTGTAATACAGCTGAGCGAGATGTCATACCCTCACATTATTAATAGATTTGGACTACAAAGTGCTACCAGAGGATATATCTATGTATATATCCCCTAGTAATTACTGTACTTCTCATCATAGGTGAAAGCTGTGGGGGACCGGATTCTCTTCTGGGTGTTCAGGTTATCCATACATGTCTTCCCTCACCTTATCCCTTGATTGGACATGTCTAGACACATACAGCAGAAGATGAACAGAGTAGCTATCTGAGATGGTCTGAGATGCAGTTCAAGAGGTTGTGTTCTTACCCCAGTCCTTACCTCTCCACCAGCGTGGTATATCCCTCTGTTGCTGAGCAAAATACTAGCCTCAGCCTCAGGCCTCATGGGGAACGTTTACTGGCCATTTTGGCCTGGTGTAGATGATAGAGGAGAAAGCCAATCACTTCTCCCATCTTCAAATGAGCCAGATGGCCATAATGTCCGTTTCGGAGATGGTGCAGTGAGACATTGGGGCTTATTTACTAAAGGTCACGGATCACACTTTCGTCAGACTGTTAATGGTTTTTGGGATTTGCGTAGCTTTGACAGGTATTTAACAGGGGCTTGCGCTGAGATTGTATCGCACGTGATCGGATTGTGGCGTAGCTGCGCTGGCTTCCGTGCGACAGAAATCCAGGGTGGGCCTTTGGACGATCCGAAAGGATTCGGACTGAGTGCGGGATTTAAGATCCAAATTGTGTCGCAAGACAATGCACTTACATGCGCCAGGAAGAAGAAGGTGAACTCCGGCGGACCTGAGCATGCAGGGAAGTGACACATGCAGGATATCGGGTGCACGATCTTAGTGAATCGCGGCACAGTGCATTATCGGGGGACAATCGTGCAGTAAATGAACTCCGCAGGACCGGATAAGTAAATGTGCCCCATTGTGTGCTCACCACAATATGACCATGAACAATACACCTCTTTGGGGTCTCCTGTGGCTAACTCATGGCCCCCATATATGGTTAAGTGCATGATTAAGTCAACTTGATACCACAGTTGAGCCGCTATATAACAAAAGAGGCCAACGGTGACGGGAGGAGCCACTGCCTCCTCTACTGCAATATCTCCTGATGACGCCAGAGACAAGAAGGTCAGAAGGTGGAGGGCAGGAAGCAGGTGAGTAAGAAGGTCTGAAGGAGGGGCCTGATGCTGGATATCAGTGGCGATCCGGTAACACAACCCCCCCCTCCCCCCCCCCAGCATTCCTGATTCCCTCAGCCTACTTTAGATACAGACAAAAGTCTCTTTCAAAAGTAACCAGCTGGCGGTTATGGATAACCAAGGCATGCCAAGGTAAATCAGGTGGTAGACTTACTAAATTATAGGCTCAAATCATCCACATCAAATTTAATTACAAGACCAGGGCCTGCTCCAGGTATCAGTCGGCCACTGGGCGATAGAGCCTCATCGGGCCCCTTAACAGTGAACTCATGCCGCAGCATGACCCTGTCACCTGAGCTCGGACATAAGAAAAGACAATTCAATACAACGGCGACAAGGATGCCGTCGCTGATGTAATTACATTTTTTGATCAGAGGCTCCATAGCAGACCTTTCCCTCAAAAACACATACCTTATATACTCGAGTATAAGCCTAGTTTATCAGCACAAAAATATGTGCTGAAAACCCAAACTCGGCTTATACTCGAGTAAACAAAATATAGGTTTTACCAGGTTTTTGTGGTAAAATTAGGGGCCTCGGCTTATACTTGGGTCGGCTTATACTCGAGTATATACGGTACATGTTTTTACACAATCACTATCATTTCTACACTCATACACAGGTCTACAGATTCCTACATTTATACACACATGCAGTATATACACATCAAATTTACAATATATACAACATGCACACAGATATACAGCATAAATACACACACACACATCCAATTTATACAGCATACACACATGCATCCAGTATATACAACACACACACATCCAGTATATGTAGCATATATACATACACATCCAATATATACACACATCACATAAGCACAGGTATACACACACACCCAGTATATTCAACACATATGCACAAATATACAGCATATGTACACACACATCCAGTAAACACACCACACAGATATACAGCAAATATACACACACATCCAATATATACACAACACATACACACAGCACATATACACATAAACACATATACATGCATTTGCATATATAGCAATTATACTTACCCCAGATGGATGGCACTCGGTTGGGACATGGTGGCAGGGTCAGGAAGGAGAGGGCGCACAGGCCTGTGAGGCCGCCCTGGACGTTAGGCGTGGCCCATGTCAGCTGCGCCACACGTGAGGTGGGAGTGGATGGGATTCTGAATTATACTTTGCCCCCGGGATGGGCACGTAATATGGCTGTTGTTACATGGTGCCACTGTTTCTGGTCCATCATTGTGGTGGGCCCCTTTGGAGTTCTGGGGCCCCGGCACTTGCCTGGGTCAGCCGGGTACTGGCATCGGCCCTATACAAGACACAATACAAAGCTTTCCCAGCAGGCAGAATTTTTGTGTCTAGCAAAATAACAGACCCCCTAAAGGATACCGATTGGACCCCGAGTGTCGTGGATGTCTGGTCTTCATTAGCATCTGGTCTGTACCGGTTATGTAATAATATTACTGCCATTTCTCTATTGTTACATTCATAACATTGTGTTCTTGCACTTTGTGAAATTTGGAATCAGTTTCTTGTCATTTGTCGGTTCTTCTTCCTTCCTTGAACAATTATTATGACCCGATCCTGGATTATTTACCACTGCTGTAAACCGGACCATAAAAAGGAAGGAAACAGGGGAAAATTGCTGGAGGTGATTCCTCTTCTTCCTCATCTTCTTTACACAAATTAGGAAATAATTGGAGGACAATGAGACAATGAAGCCATCTTCTCTGGCCGGGTGTGTCTCGATAGGTGCGTCACAGGATGACCCGATTTTCAAAACAATCTGATCAAATAATTCTTAGTCATGAGATTTCTATTCTATAAACTTATGATCCAACATAGTGTTACGGCATGAAATGCCGACAGTCACGGAAAGACCTTTCAGTTGACGGTCATTTAAGTGCATTATGGTTGTTTTGTTAAATTTTCTCCCATTAAGACCATCTAGAGCAAACTGTTGGGGTTGAGTTGGGATCGTGGTGGTGTAAGGGTATGCATGTAGGGTGGTCAGGCTCGGATATTGCAGAAAGACCACCAGTAGAATGGATTATGTATTCACTAAACAAGCATGTGATCCTTTCACAAATTTGTTCTCTACCATCCCTTCATTTCACCCACCCTTTTCGGCATAGAATATGTCCAGGGGCAGATAAAGACTGCCATGGATCCTGGGTTGTGTGAATATTATGGCCCCTCCTGCATCTGGTTCTAGAAGCAGTTGCTTGGGGAATGGAGAATGTGTTGGAGGACCTTCGAAGGTCCTGAGATGTCTCTTGTGTATATGTGTATATTTAGAGAATGAACAGATATACGAGAATTTCATGAGTGAAGGCTCTTCTTAGTATAAAATTTGGTGGGTGATTTAGGTGCCCATTGGCCCCCTAAAAGGATTGGGTCCTGGGTTACTGCCAAAACCTCCTACATATCATTCCACTAATGAATATGTCCAGGCACTGAATTCTCATTTCCATATTGCTTCCGTCTATAGTGTTAAGCTTACATCAAAATTCCTGAAAACTTCATGATATTTCCAATCCAATGGTCACGTGAAGCAGGTCTATCTGGTGCCGGGGAATTGTTTCTTCTTTATTGGGTTTTCTTACAATTATCTCTCTACTGGCTTAACACCATTTGTATCCTTTTGACTCCATTGATGCCATATACACGTTAATTCCTGTCTGGTTTAGAAGATGAGTATGAAATCAAAACCATCCATGACTCTTAGAAGAGATGACTCAACTTAGTTACTTTGAGGAGCTGAAGAGATGTCCTGATGACCGCAGAAAATAATATCCAATTCTTAAGAAGTTCCACCATTGCATTGGATCAAAGAAGAAGACACATAAGGGTTGGGGTATTAATGTACCACTGCTGTCCATGATTGTCCACATTTTGCTCCTCCCAATGGTCACATCCACCAGTTTCCCTACGGTGCCTGCCACCCTTCCCTCTCCTCCCAACTTGACTATATCTCTGGACCTCCTCACCTGTTCCTGGACTGTAGGCAGAGCTTACACTCATCTGCACATATATAAAGTGTGTCTCGTTCATCCTCAAATCCTTCAAACAGAACCTAAACATTCCTACATCTGAAGGTACTCCAGCCTACTGACTGGTCTCTATGATCCTGGTTTTGGCTTGATCCAACCTTTACATTGGTTACTCATGTCCCATGTGAAGCCCAGCTACAAATCTGTGCTCCCTGTCTGCCCTGACCTTCAACCTTGTAAGAACTTGCTCTGACCTTCCACTAGCTTTGACTGACCCATGGTGGAACCCACCAATGTCTCTCAACCATAGACTTCCTCTACTCTAGGTCCACTTGAAGAGGAAGTAGCCTGGCCAAGTTCATACCAATATACAGGCAGTCCCCGGGTTACATACAAGATAGGGTCTGGAGGTTTGTTCTTAAGTTGAATTTGTATGTAAGTCGAAACTGTATATTTTATAATGGAAGTTGTAGTCAATTTTTTTTCTTTTGCCCCAGTGACAATTGGAGTTTCAAAATTTTTGGTGTAATTGGACCAAGAATTATCAATAAAGCTTCATTACAGACATCTTACAGCTGATCATTGCAGTCTGGGACTATAGTAAAGCATCCAGAGTGCTTCACCAGAGGTCACATGGGGCAGAGGGGTCCGTCTGTAACTATGGGTTGTCTGTAAGTCGGGTGTCCTTAAGTAGGGGACCGCCTGTATAGAGCTTGGAGGGTAAACCAGGAAGATGGAACACTCCGAGTTCGGATGTGGTAAGCCACTAGGACAATATGGCGCCATCTTCCTGTATATTGAGGTGTAGACTGTACACAATAGAAAGACAATAATTACTATTACTTCAGGACATGGGCCGCGGGGCGATCGCATTCCTTAAGCCTATTGTTTACATGTAGTCATACATTCTTGTAAACGTGTAACATGTATCTCGTCTTATATAACATTCTGTTATTACAATGGAGCTGGATGTTTGATTAGAGAAAAAAAGTCAACAGGAAATCTTCCGTCTCTCTGCCTAATAAATACAACGTCCTGATCCGCTTCATGTGCATTACCTGAGGCTCCTTCTCCTACAAACTCACCTCCCAGATACGAAATCCGGTAAGAGAGACTCCAGATGGGAGCGAGATTAAATATATGGGAAGATAAAGAAGAATTGAATTTAATAGAAAGTTAGAGATAGTTGCATGGTAGATATTAAATAGATAAATATTAGAGGAGTAAATAGATGGATTGAAAAAAAGAAAAAAATAGATAGATAGATAGATAGATAGATAGATAGATAGATAGATAGATAGATAGATAGATAGAAAGATAGATAGAAAGATAGATAGATAGATAGATAGATAGATAGATAGATAGATAGATAGATAGATAGATAGATAGATAGATAGATAGAAGATAGATATGAGATAGATAGATAGATAGATAGATAGATAGATATGAGATAGATAGATAGATAGATAGATAGATAGATAGATAGATAGATAGATAGAAAGATAGATAGATAGATAGAAGATAGATATGAGATAGATAGATAGATAGATAGATAGATAGATAGAAAGATAGATAGATAGATAGATAGAAGATAGATATGAGATAGATAGATAGATAGATAGATATGAGATAGATAGATAGATAGATAGGAGAAAGGTAGATAGATAGATAGATAGATAGATAGATAGATAGAAGATAGATAGATAGATAGAAAGATAGATCAATAGATATGAGATAGATAGACAGCTATGAGTTAGATAGATAGATATGAGATAGATAGATATGAGATAGATAGATAGATAGATAGATAGATAGGAGATAGATAGATAGATAGATAGATAGATAGATAGATAGATAGATAGATTGATAGGAGATAGATAGAAAGATAGATAGGATATAGATAGATAGATAGATATGAGATAGATAGATAGATAGATAGATAGATAGATAGGAGATAGATAGATAGATATGAGATAGATAGATAGATAGATATGAGATAGATAGATAGATAGATAGATAGATAGATAGATAGATATGGGATAGATATAAAGATAGATAGATAGATAGATAGATAGATAGATAGATATGGGATAGATAGATAGATAGATAGATATGAGATAGATATGAGATAGATAGATAGATATGAGATAGATAGATAGATAGATAGATAGATAGATAGATATGAGATAGATAGATAGATAGATAGATAGATAGATAGATATGAGATAGATAGATAGATAGATAGATAGATAAAGTTTCAAAAACTGGCAGCACTCCGGATTGGTGTCAAAAAGGTGACGGGGTGTCTTTTATTCCATGTACAACGTTTCAGCCCACAAGGAGCCTTTGTCAAGATAGATAGACATGAGATAGATAGATAGATAGATATGAGATAGATAGATAGATAGATAGATAGATAGATAGATATGAGATAGATAGATAGATAGATAGATAGATAGATAGATAGATAAAGTTTCAAAAACTGGCAGCACTCCGGATTGGTGTCAAAAAGGTGACGGGGTGTCTTTTATTCCATGTACAACGTTTCAGCCCACAAGGAGCCTTTGTCAAGATAGATAGACATGAGATAGATAGACATGAGATAGATAGATAGATATGAGATAGATAGATAGATAGATAGATAGATAGATAGATAGGAGATAGATAGAAGATAGATAGATAGATAGATAGATAGATAGATAGATAGATAGATAGGAGATAGATAGATAGATAGATAGATAGATAGATAGATAGATATGAGATAGATAGATAGATAGATAGATAGATAGATATGGAGAATTCTAACATTTCTATAGCTGACAGCAACTAAATAAGCTTTGTAATTCTGTTCTTAAAGGGAGTGTCCGCATGTAGCAACTTGTCAGATGGGTGCTATAATTTGTAAGCTGTCAGGGACTACACAGATGTTCATCAAAGCCTTACTGTGCAGCTCATACCTGGTGTTTTGCCTGCTTATACTTTGGTCTATGGCACCATCGGCCTGGAGTATTTTTGCAGTATAAATTGCAACAATAATGCAGTCACAGTTGATGAGAGAGCAATAGTCACAGTGTAACATCTCGGGGATAAATGGTGCTGAATAAATCTCTCCCTTGTCTTGTTTTTACAGAGAGATGAAGCTGGATTTTTCCAAGTTGCTGTCCCTGATGCTAATACAGGTGTGTGGTACATAATCTGCCTCACGTGTGCTCCACTATGTAGACCCTGATTCCTGACACATTGTAACAAACTGTGTATTCATAGGGGGGGATTGTCGTCATCTTCTCAATGCCCAATAATGAGAAAACTCATGTGATTCCCAGCTCTGAAGACAATCATATTCCTTATGTTCGAGGACCAGTGAGTATTTCTTAGTTTGAACTAAACCTAAAAATTTACTGCAGTTCTGCTCGGATTCATCCAATCTGATTCCACTCCAATCATCCCTCGAGCTGGTTCCCCGGCTTCCCATAAATCATCTGGCTTGCAATTAGTTGTGTTCTGACTGTAGATTAATTTTGACAACTGCTGGTATCCTGTATTCAGTATTCTGGTGTTTTGACTACCCTTCTGCCTTGTGATTGTGTACAGTGTTTGCCCTCTTAGTTGTGATTCACCTCTGGAGACTACTCTTCCATGTTTGTACTGTCTACTCCTCTTCTGTGTGTTTTTCACTTTGGTGCAGGAAGGGAACATTGACCAGTGGTCCCTTATCATCTAGAGTAACATAAGTTCATCAGGTAGAGAGAGCTGGGAAGGGGATTTAACCTCAGGACCCACTGTCTGTCTGTGTCACCTGTCCATTCCCAAAGCCTGCATTACAAGGATTTTATCTGGATACACCTTTACCATTTGTATTCAGTAGATGTTTGAGACAGGATGATTTAGTTGAACCCTTAGTGTTTTTTCCTATTACAGATATAAAAGTGGTAGAGGACGTCTTCTGCATCTAGTTGTCTTACAGCCAGATAGATATTTAGCTTCCTAAATGGAAAAAAAAGTAATCACATATACAGTAGGAGATAAACAGGGTATGATTTATCTCTAGAGCTCTAGTGTTCCTAGTTACCTGTTTAGGGCAAATCAGGGGAAAAGGACTCCTGCTCCACCCTGTTGTTTTACAGCCAGATAAAGTTTGGTTTTCTAAAGAAAAAAAATGATACATATGAACACATATAGAAGATGTTTAATTTAAATAGGGTGTAATCCATCTGAAAAGCAGCTCTATTGTTCATGGTTTCCTGTTGTATGCAGATCAGAGGGGGAGGATGGTTGCAGCCAGTTGCCTTACAGCCAAACAGAGGTTTGACCTAAGCAAGAAAAGGAACGTCTGGTTAAATACATGTGGTAGAAGTGACTATAAATCTTGGGTGATTTGGTAAAATGACAAACCTTTGTGTCCCTGGTATCAGTAGGAATACAACATGGGAAAGCTTGTGCTGCAGCCAGTTATTTTACAGCTAGGTAGAAGTTTCGATTTGATATACAAATGTATCTGAACAGTGTTCTTCAGTACATTTAGTGTCCTTCAGTATTTGATGATTAAAGACATATTGCAGGTTACCAACAATCGGTGCCCATGTGTACATTTGTAATCCTGTGTTTTCTGCACCCATCTCTTATTATATTCCTGCCCCATTTTAGTGACTGTTAGACCCTTTGTATTTATCATCTTCTCTAAAGCAAAAGCAAAAATTGCAAAACAATTCACCATACTACTGCCAAACGGCATCTCCTTAAAGAGAAGGCACCTAAGAATGAACGCTATGAAGTAGTTGTATAATGCTAAAATATTACTATATATATTCAGTGATGTTCCTACCTCTAGGACCATCACTTATCCGTAGAATGAAGTGATGGGGCACCACTGTTCTTCTAGGTTCTGTAATAGAGCTGGACTGAACCTGCTCATCAGTGGACTGGAACATCAATGTAGGGGTAACAGCTCTACACCAGTCCTGTGACCCTAATATTAATGGCCCTAGCAATACACTGTAAGAAAAAAAACTTTTGAGGAATTTGTCAAGGCATTACAGGTTGTCCCCTACTTAAGAATACCCAACTTACAGACAACCCCTAGTTACAAACAACCCTACAATAAACAGCTACAACCATTATGAAAGGTGTCTACAATGAAGCTTTATTGTTAATCCTGGTTCTGATGAGAACCCGACATTTTTAAAATCTAATTGTCAGAAAGACCAAAAAAAAATTTGGATGGACTTACATACAAATTTAACTTAAGAACAGCCTGTATAATAAATCATCGGAGAGCCAACACCCACACCATGCCAATGACCAGCCCATGAGTACAAGGGACCCATATTGGCAAACCCAACTCAATTCTGTAAATCTGTAGATTGACCATTGATGATAATTCCTGCTCAACCCCTTTATGTCTCCAGTATCTGATCTGATCCCGCACTGGTCTTATGTGTTGTTAATGTCCTCATTTACAGGTCAAAGCTATCTTGCCTTCACCTGACAATGTGAAAAAACGAAGGAGTTTACGAAAACGAGAGACTGGGAGAGCAGTGGATATTTCCTCGGAAGAGGTGGAACGTATGGTAAGTTGAAGGCCGAACGTCGGCAACTTTCATACTTATTAGGGTGAAAATAAGTGAAGAAGTTTGAGGTTCTTATTGACGAGATCCAGTTGACTATGGAGTATTACATTTGATGCCTTGGAGGTAAAAAAGTATGCAAATAAGGAACCCTCAGAAGAGAGAAAAATGTTACTGTCAACCATTCAAGCTCAACTGGAAGACATTGGTGGTCTTGATGTCAACCTTGGTTGCCAGTTAGTCTGACCATTGCTGTCTATAGCAAGATGAATGCAGTGTTCTTCTCAATCTATAAGAGTACAATGACACCTACAGGGCCAATTCAGCAGTGATGAAGGAATATCCCTCGACCACTGCACATATTCATGTTGTCAGCTGTAGTACAGGGGTTCACATTTTTGGGGGGTATTTTTGTATTTATACCTTATGTATATTTGAATTTGTTGAATTTCTTGGTGTTATCCTGGCCTGCACTGGACTTATCAGGAGGTTCCAGCCCACCATAAATCCCAGCGGTGGCAGCGCACCGCAGCCATGAGCTGTGCCGCCGGGGCTCTTCTATGTCTGACCTGGCATAGAATTGCTCCATAGATTGCACCAGGCGCAGGCAGTAGGCAGTGCACAGGCCCACTAAACGGCATGCAGTCTATTTCCCCTTTTATCTGCCTTATCCCCATCAGGGACAGTCTCAGGACCCTTGGTAACACAAGCAGCAACATACCATATGGTAAGTGAGGAGTTTTTGAGCCTAAAAGCTTCATTAGCAATCTTCTTTATTAAAGGCATATGATATTGGTACACAAACTATAGAGAGGGAAAGAGAGATACAGACAGATGTAGATACATCTCTATATATGTCACGGGTGCTCCTGCGATCCATGTCCACCTACAATTTGAAATGGTAGGTTTCCTTTAAAGGGCCAGTGTCCTCCTGATTGGCTTCTGATAATCTGGCTTCCTCTTATAATCCGGCACCTCCCTTCACTGCCTGCCGGAACCCCTCCTAGCATCTCCATACCAGGCTTCCCTGTGCTTTTGTGTGACCCGTTACAATATATCAGTATTTTCTGCATATAATACAATTCTATGAGGCTTTTTGTCCAAAAAAATTCTCACTCTACTGACAGTTACTTTTCAGTTCACCCAATTATATTCCTGTTGCAAGGGTCGTAAGTTAAAATAATGTCTGAAACACATCACAGAAGTTGCATGTAACACTGTAGTGTGAGTGCTGAGAGGAGACTGTCCCCGCTGTTAGAAGGGAGGGGGAGCATTTCCTGTTGTGTCAGAGGGAACTTCCTGTCCACTAAAGGCCACATGAAATGCATCATCTTTTCTTCTATATGAATCAAACCTTACAATCAGAATACTTATACTCCTGTCCATTTCATCGAGTCAAAAAGTGATTGTAACAAAAGGTAGTAATTAAAAAAATATTTCTATACATAGCTACATCTTTAATTCTTGCCCATTCCAATGTAGATAACTAAGCACGTCTCTGCTGCAGACCTCTGGTGCTCCTGGCATAACACATTAATATCCTTTGTTATCTCAGGTGCCCAATTCAATCCTTTCCAATGTATCCCACAAAGTCAACCTTTGAAAAGTCATTGAGTACTTCTGGTCTATAGCTCAGTTCACTTGCACTCAGGGTTCATTTTTAAAATTTTTACTACCTACAGCCACCACTAGGGGGTTAAAGGGAATATTCTCATCAGGACATTCACATTTAATTGAATTCATGTACCATATGCATACTTCTTTCAATTGCATATGATTAACAAAAAGTACCCATGTGAAGATAAGTTCCCATTAATTAGAGATAGGGGACAGCTGTCCTTGGATACCACCACTGCTTCTGGAGTGAGAAATTAATAGTAGTCATTGGGCAGGGCTCAGAAGCGCCTGTGTGGTCACTGCTTAAACTAAATATAATGGGAAAACAAAATGTATTTATATCTATTTATCTCTCTCTAGATCTATCTATCTCTCTGCATTTCTCTCTCTGACTATTTCTGTCTCTTCCTGTCTGCCTGTCTCTCTCTATGTTTCCCTCACTCTGTCTGTATCTTAGTCTCTGTGTTTCTCTCTGTCTATCCATCCTTTCTGTCAGTCTCTCTGTCTTCCTGTCACTCTGTCTGTCTTTCTCTGCCTGTCTGTCTTTCTCTGCCTGTCTGTCTTTCTCTGTCTGTCACTATCAGTCTGTTTCCCTCTGTCTCTCTCTGTCTGTTTATCTCTCTGTATATCTTTCTCTGCCTGTCTCTGTGTCTGTCTGTCTCACTGTTTGTCTGTCTGTGTCTGACTGTCTCTCTCTGTCTGCCTATCTGTCCATCTTTCTGTCTCCCTCTGTCTGTTATCTCTGTCTGTCTGTCTCTTTGTACGCACGTCTCTCCATTTGTCTGTCTCTCTCTCAGTCTGTTTCTCTCCGTTTCTCTCTTTCTCTATCCATGTTACCTCACACATAAGTGTCTTATACTCGTGGCCTATAGTAACCAATAAAAGCTCAGAGCTCATATTGATGACCTGTTGCAAAATAGAAGCTAAGCTGTGACCGGTTGGTATTTAACACAGCAGCAGACATTGGGGCTCATTTACTAGGGGCCTAAGCATTGCACTTTCGTCGGGTTTCCCGAATATTTGTCTTTTGCCCTGAATTGCCCCGGGTTTTTGACGCACGCGATCGGATTGTGGCGCATCGGCGCCGGCTTGCATGTGACGGAAATCGTGGGGGATTGTTGTCGGACAACCCAACGGATTCGGACAAACCGCGGAATTTTAAAAAGGAAATGTGTCGCAAGATCAAGCGCTTTCATTCACTGGGAAGAAGCAGGTGAACTCCGGGTGACCTCGGCACAGAAGCGACACATGCTGGATATCGTGCGCACGATCCTAGTGAATCGTGAATCGTGCCGGACCTGAATACTCGTTGGATAACGCACTGCAGGATCACGATGGGATGGGTAAGAAAATCTGCCCCAATGACTCTTGTACATGGTGGTTAATAAGTGTAATTTGGAATGTGTGTTGTGAAAATCTCTCAAAACAGGGTCTATGGCGTTCCCTGCGTCACAGAGAGTGGCTGAGCAAAATTTGGTGATTGTAGAGACGACGGTGCAGATTCCTTCAGCGGACATACATACACACATATGCATAGACACATACACACATATGCATAGACACACAGACACATACGCACACACACACATACATACACACATACATATATACATACATACATACATACATACACACATACATAGACACACACACATACATACACACATACATATATACATACATATGCACATACGCACAGACACACACACATACATACACACAGATACATACATACACACAGACACACAAATACATACTCTAGGGCAGTGATGGAGAACCTTTTAGAGACAGAGTGCCTGGACTACAACCAAAATTCATTTATTTACTGTTAAGTGCCAACATGGCATTTTAAGCAGTAACTTACTGCTACCTGTTCTTCCTTATCTTTCAACTGTATTGGCCGCCTGAGGCCACCAATACAGTTGAAAGAAGGAGGGCAAATTCAGGCTTTCGGTATAGCTTCTCTCCAAGTTGCCTGGGACAGCAGGAAGATTTGATAGATTTGGTCCTGTTTGGTGAACTCTGTCCTGGGGTGATGGTCTGAGTGCCCACAGAAAGGGCTCTGAGTGCCACCTCTGGCACCCGTGCCATAGGTTCGCCACCACTGCTCTAGAGGTTCAGCTTTGGATTTTGCAGGAGACACTTTGATCAAATATTAGCTATTACATTATTAAGAGAGTCATGACTACATAAGACTTACCTGTAGTCTGTTACCATGGAGACTATTTCCAATGTTTCTTTTTTTGTGTGTCTCAGATTTAATGAAGTGATACAAAATTATCATAGGTTATAAAGATAAGGGACATTAATGACTTTGTATATTCACAATATTCTAGGCTAAAGTCCCGACAGCAGCTTTGTCTTGTGAGCTCCCAGAGAACCAGGAAACCATTCTGGATACTCACAATAGATATAGAAGCCAAGCAGATCCACCCGCATGTAACATGCTGAAGCTGGTAAGTAGAAGGACGTGTGAGTAAGTTTGTTTTTATACTTTGTATATGAAATGTCTGAACCTATTTCTTCGATAACGTCCCGGTTGTAAAAATCACGCTCAATCAGATGTCCTTGTTGTAAGTCCAGTGAGCTGTGCCAACTACATGGGAACATTTATCATACCCTGGCACTAAATGCTTCCCTCGTATGATGGTGCCCCCGACACTCGCCAGAGCCGCCGGGTAGATCTGGTGAGTCCTGGGGGCGAAGTAAATCATATGCTGGTGTGCCATTTTATGATACACCTTCCCCCTCCATAATCTACTGTGTCTTTTTTGATGTTGTCTGAGTTGCGTTTCTAAGTGTGAACGCGGCCTTAGCTCCAGCACTCCCCTATCTTTTTTGATGTTGTCAACAACAAGCCATATGCCATGCTCCTTCTCCTCACTTCCCCTAAAACAACTCACCTCTGCAGTGTCATCAGAAAAATTCTAAATAATGGAGTTTGGGGAGTTATGCTTAATGGCAGCAGTTTATATGCTGAACAGGAACAGTGCAAGAACCATACCCCGGAGGGCACTGCCAACACTGCCGACTAGCTCAGAAGAGGAGCTTCCAGATCAGAACAGGTGGCTCAGGTCTCTTGATAAATTTGATGGGCAGTTGCAATGCGCTACACCAGCGGGGCACTTCCATCCCAGGTCTGACCTGGCATAGAATTGCAACCTAGACTGCACCTGAATGGACACAGGCTATAGGAAGTGCACAGGCACAGGGAACAAATGCCCTGCACCGGCCCACTCAGTCACCAGACACGCCCCCCGTCACACCCCACCTGCCCGCTAGTCTTTCAGCCCACTGGACAACCCTTACAGGCCGTCCCCAGGTTACATACAAGATAGGGTGCATGTGTTTGTTCTTAAATTGAATTTGTATGTAAGTTGAAACTGTATATTTTATCATTGTAGTTCTAGACAATTTTTTTTTTTTTTGGCCCCAGTGACAATTGGAGTTTCAAATTTTTTTGCTGTAATGGGACCAAGGATTATCAATAAAGCTTCATTACAGACACCTTACAGCTGATCATTGCAATCTAGGACAATAGTAACTTACAGAGAACTTCACCAGAGGTCACAGGGGGCAGAGAGCTCCGTCTTTTACTAGGGGTCGTCTGTAAGTCAGGTGCCCTTAAGTAGGGGACTGCCTGTATTGTTCTTTTTTAACTAGCACAATGACCCAGGTTTATTATTGTGCCAGCACCATTTTTTTGTCTACATTTGCACCATAAAAAGTCTCTTTGGAGCTTGAACATGTATTAATGAAGTGTTTTGTTTCGCGGCTTGACTTTGTCCGACACTTTAGAAAACTGTGCATCTAAAGGGGCGTGATGCTGCTTAGTCGCAGTTTGTGCCACAACTCTGTTGCAACTACATGAAGCAAAGTGCACCAAAACAAATGGTGCAACTGTGCTACATCCTGAAAACAGACCAGATTTACTGACGGTGCGTCCACACGTGGCACTAACACATGTGTTTTCAAACACATCACTACAGCCGAGAAGAGGAGATTTCCCTAATTACATTGCTGTCAACACTGGAGCTTATATACTAAGGGTCAGCGGCCACACTTTCATCAGATTTTCTGACGTTGTGCCACACGCAATCGGATTTTGGGAAGCTGCGTTGATTTTCATGCAACAGAAATAGGGGGAAGGGGTGGCGTTCCGTCGGACAATCGAGTGATTCGCACTGAGCGCGGGATTTAACTTTCAAATTGTGTCGCAATATCAAGACCTTACATGCACCAGATAGAAGAAGGTGAACTCCAGGGACCTGAGCAGGGAAGCGACACATGCAAGATAATGGGCACGCGATCATAGTGAATCGCATCAGGATGGGTAAGTAAATGTGCCCCATTGTGTTTACAAAGCACATGTAGTATTGCATTTGTCAACGCTATGTTTACACACGAGTTTTGTAAACCCAATGTTGACAGCAATGTGATTCGATAAATCTCCATTCCTCAGATGTTGTGATGCGTTTTAAAACTTTGCAAAATTCCCCAGACATTTTTGGACGTCTTCCAATACTAAGGTATTGGAATTTGAGGAACCATTTGGCTCATCTGCCCTTTACTCCTCACATGGGGCGCCCCCTTATTAAAAATATGTTTTGCTCGTTAGCCCTTGACCTGTCTCGGTTTCCCTCATTCACGCTGATGATCTTCTTGAGTCCATCCCACGCACCCTTCATCTGCATTCTCCATTTTACTCTCCATCTTTTTCTGATCTGGAGGGCTTCATTCCCTTCCCAAATCTTATCCCTAACTTCACGCTGCACGGCCCGATATTCATCAATATTTTTACTTGAAAAGGTCTTTTATATTTGAGAGGTTCTGGAGTAAACCACAACTTTTTGCTCGGGAATATTTTAATCTGTTTAGTTGGTACAATGTTACTGGTGGTGGAGGATAAATGTAGGTAAGATGCCACCAGTCTACAGCCCCATCTAGGTTCTGCTCAATCCCTCCACATCCCAGTCTGTGATGTAGAAAAACAGTAGTAGCTTCTCGTTGGCCTCCTGATTTTTGATATGAATGGTCCAATGGTCCGACCTGCCCAACTGCAGCAGATCCACAGACATGTAGGTCCCTGCTACATTTACATTGGCTAAATCCAGTAACTCATCTCCCCTGGTCAGACAGTTTACCACCGTCCAACATTTGGAAAGGGGATCAATGGGTTTGCCTGATTAAAATTCCCAGTTATGATAAATAATGCATCGGGATATCTAGTCTGCAGCTCTCCCACCAGATCCTGCAGTCCATCACTTGCCTCTTGAAGATAAGCTGGGGGTTGGGAGATAAACCTTTTCATTTCATGTATATAAAGTTTCTCATTATAGGTTTGGAATCGAGAAGCTGCAGAAAAAGCTCTACTATGGGCCAAGCAATGCCAAGGAGGTCACAGTCCTCAGAGTATGAAACAGATAACCGGTAAGTCGGTCACATGTTTAGGTCCTGGGATGGTGGATACTTCATGGTTGCCCTATAGATCCATAGATACATAGGGGCAGATGTACTTACCCGGCCCATTCGCGATCCAGCGGCGCGTTCTCTGCACTGGATTCGGGTCCGGCCGGGATTTATTAAGGTAGTTCCTCCGCCGTCCACCAGGTGGCGCTGCTGCGCTGAAGAGCATCGGAACGCACTGGAATACACCGAGCCGGGCTGAGTGAAGGTAAGTGCAATTTTCGCTACCCATTTTTTTTTATAAATGCGGCGTTTTTTCCGAATCCGTCGGGTTTTCCTTCGGCCAACCCCCCCCCCCTTGATTTCCGTCGCGTGCATGCCCGCGCCGATGCACCACAATCTGATCGCGTGCGCCAAAATCCCGGGGCAATTCAGGTGAAATCCTCGCAAATCGGAAATATTCGGGTAACACGTCGGGAAAACGCGAATCGGGCCCTTAGTAAATGACCCCCATAGTCTACAGCTTCCCCTCTTCACTATAGAGGGATGTCCCATCACATTATTATATGATACAACATTCTCAGTATTTTGGGCATTTAACGTTCATCTTTTCTTTGTAGATTTTAAATGCGGTGAAAATGTATTTCAAAGTGCATTCAGAGTCTCCTGGGGGACGGTAGTTGACTCCTGGTTCAGTGAAAAAATCGATTTTAGGTATGGAATAGGCGCTATTGTAAAGAGGGAGATTGGCCACTTTACCCAGGTAAGTGCCCACCATTATACTCCCACAACCCTTAACTGCAAAAGTTTGTTGGGGTCTCTCTAGATGACACTTGCAGTGCATAGACTTCCTCTGGACAGCTCTGGAAATACTGCCCCTTTAACACTTCTGAATGCTCAGTGACCCCATGATATCATCATTCAGGATCTTAACTATGGGACCCTACTAACCTTTACCTTCAGCGTATATACAGACCCCTAATGGATTTATTGAGTGCATCCTCTTAATGAATGTAGGAAGAGTGTCCCCTTTACATATTTAGATACAGTGCCCCCATCATTAATCTTGATACATTGGCCCCTCATTTAATTAGACACAGCACCATCTTACAGAAGTCAGATAACTAATTAAGATATGATAACCCCCTCAATAATTATGACACGGTGCCCCTGTTAAGGAATTCATATACAGCATCCGGTGAACCCCTGATCGTGAACCTAGATCCAATGTTTACATCATACATTTAGATACAGAAACTCCCAATAAATTTAGATGTTGTGCTGATTTTGTGTGGGGGGACCAGGGCAGAGGTGCAAAAAAAGAAAGTGTAACCCCCCACACCTCTCTCACTTCTGTTCCTGCATTGCATCGGAAGTCTTCAGCAGTAGGGGTCCCTACTATTATTATCTACTACATGCTCCAATGGTCTCCATTATGAATGTTTGCTCTGGGGGTCTACACTATTATACATCTCCTCCAGGGATCTTCACTATAATAGGTCTGCTCTGGAGGTCTCCATTATTGTACATCTGGTCTGGGGGGTCTCTACTACTAGTTTCTATTTTGAGGTCTCCACTATTATATATATGGCTGCTCTCGGGGGTCTACTGAATTATATGTCTCCTCTGGGGGGTCTCCAGTATTATACATCTGCTCTGCGTGGGGTCTCCAGTATTGTAGGTCCGCAATGCAGGGGTCTCCAGTACTATAGTCTGCTCCAGGGGTCTCCGATATTATAGGTCTGCTCTGGGGTTCACCAGTATAATACATCTTTTCTGGGATTCTGCTGTACTACAGATCTGCTCTGGGGTCTCCAGGATTATATATCTGCTCCGGGGGTCTCCAGTATTATACATCTGTTCCAGGGGTCTCCAGTATTATACATCTGCTCTGGGGTCTCCAGTATTATACATCTGCTCCATGGTCTCCAGTATTATACCTCTGCTCCGGGGGTCTCCGGTATTATACATCTGCTCTGGGGTTTCCAGTATTATACATCTTCTCCGGGGTCTCCAGTATTATACATCTTCTCCAGGTTATCCAGTATTATACCTCTGCTCCGGGGTCTCCAGTATTATACATCTGCTCCGGGGTCTCCAGTATTATACCTCTGCTCCGGGGGTCTCCAGTATTATTATCATCTGGTTTCTGCACTGCATTTGTAGTCTACACTGGGGTCTGTATTAGTTATTGTACAGAAGCAGTATTTGGTTTCTGGGGTGGCACTTGTGCTGTACTGTGGTTTTTGGTGCATCTAGGGTTCTGGTTATGAGTGCGGCCGCTTGAAGTTCAGCGTTATGATAGAGCTGCCCCCTGACCAATAGCGGTTGTGCACCCCTGCTCTAAATACTTGTAATGTGAACAGTGTTCTCGGAAGTTCTAGGATCCAGTGTGCTGTTATGGGTGTGTAAAGACGGTTCAAGGGTTCCTGCTGTTGGAGTGCTCGAAAGTAGACTGATGCATACCATGTCATATCTCACATATTATCATAATTTTGGTGAAAAATTCTATTTATTATCAAAAGTTTAAAACAGGCTTTTCAATTTCCCATTAAACTCCATATAAAGTCTCCTGACTCCTGTTTTGCTCTGGTTGATACCACACTGGGCCAACCTAGATCCTTTACAGCCAAGTCCAACCACCAAAGGATTACCTTAGACTTGGTTTCTAAGTCTGGTGTTGGATTATAATAATAGCTTCTTTTGGGTGTTCTTCTAATGATAATTAAATAATGCAATTTTTATATTTTTTAAGGGGATGTGGGCGACTTCTGGTTATATGGGCTGTGGCGTGGCTGAGTGTCCTAATAGCCCGAATAAATTTATCTATGTGTGTCACTACTGTCCGGCGTAAGTATCACATCTTCATATCCAGGCTTCTTCTCAACCTGAGCTAAGAGTCAGTCTACTTACCTTAGGCCTCAGGCACACGACCAGATATTTTGGCCACCAGCTGGCAGCACAAACATCAGCCAACTAATGCCCCCCATAGACTCCTATTGTGTACAGTCACGGTGCGGTGAGACACGGTGCATGTACTATGCCAAGCAATTATAGTGCACGTCCAATTCCTGTCCCGATTCCAGCTTTGGTCGCTGATTTCTAATGGATACCAATGTCCACTTGGCTGAAACGGGCCTGTTTGTTGGCCGTCATGCTCACTCGATCATGTGCATGAGGCCTATGACTGTACCTATACATAGCCAAGAGCCAAGAGTAACTTACCAACAAGAATCCCGCCTCTAACTAGGACTTAATTTCCTTTAAAGGGGAAACAGTGGATCCAGAGCATTTCCATGGAAAAAAGGGACCTCGTGTAGCGACTGCTCGAAATCATGCGAGACCAACCTCTGCAGTAAGTTCTTGATCATATCAGTATAACATGACCCCATAACGTTACCAAATAGAGTAGCCTTCCTCCACGTAACAATAGATCTAGGGATTTATTATGACATATCCGGAGTCAGGATTATTGACTACAACACGGGATCAGCTCTGTAGGATCTCTGGTTGGACTCAATGGACCTCATCTGTATTCAACTATATCCTCATATAATAGTCTATCAGGGCTGAAGCCAAAGGCCAATGGGTTTGGGGGCAAGAGCTCAACATGGACCCCACTTTAGCTGCATCCTGCATCCCCAACACTAATAAATTACATTCTATAAGATGGTGTGACCTCCCTAATTAATTATATAATTTAATGTGCCCCCAATTAATATTTTACATAGTATCCATGTAGAAAATGTGATGTATTGTGTCCTTCAAGATTGTATTTATACATAGTGTCCTAATAATTAATTTAACTAATACATTTTTTGGTCCCTTCATCAATGAATTATAGATCTAGTGCCCCCCAATCAATCATGTACGTATATGCCCCCCATTTACTTTTTACTTTTACCTACTTAGAGTGGCACCTTTTTTTTAATATATACAAGAGCTCATAATAAAAATTAAAATAAACTCACAGCCAGTGCTTCAGCTACTTCTAACCTCAGCTTTTTAGGCCTATTAGCTGCATGACTGAAGAAGGATCCAGTAGGTCGGGGGAATACAACATCCTGCTGAGAGAGCACTTCAGCTAGAGAAAGGCTCCCCGCCATGTTACTTTCAGTATCAATTGCATCTGCGTATTAAAGATGCATAGAAAATTAACTGTAATAGTCCACGAGTGACCGGTTCTGGCCTCATCAGCAAGTATTAACCCTTACAGGACTCTCCCTTTTTCGTTATTTTGCGTTTCTGTTTTTTATTCCCCTCACTCCAAAAGCGATAACTTTTTAATTTTTACATTTACAGAGATGTGTAAGTGCTTTTTATCAGTGGGAGAAATTTTACTTTTTGGTGGTGCAATTAATATTCCATGCAATGTACTGGAAAGCTGGAAAAAAATTTCAAGTCCAGAGAAATTAGCAACAAAACACATTGGACCCTGTTTTTACGAGTTTCCTTCAATGCTCCAAATGATACCTCCGCTTTATTCTTTCTGTCGATACGATCACAGGGAGTCCACATTTATATAGGATTTGTCCGTTTTTTTGTAGATTTAAAAATATTGAAATCTTTTGCACAAAAAAAATATTAGCCTTTTATTCCAAATTCTGAGGCCAAACCTTTTTCAGACTTTGGTGTAAGGACCTATGTAAGGTGTCATTTTTTTGCGGGATGTGTTGGTGTTTTAATTTATATCAATTTGGGACCTATATGGCTGTTTGATCATTTTAATTCAAATATTCACAGGTAGAAAAATGGCAAAAAAGTGGCAATTTGGATATTTGGCGCTCTTTTCCGTTACGGTGTCCTCATCCGGGAATATGGGCTTTTCAGGATGTAGCGATACCTAACATATTTATGATTTAAACTTGTTTAAATTTTTTTAAATAATTTTTAAAAAAATTACTATTATTTCAGTCCCTCTAGGGTACTTTAACCCTGGAGGGTCTGACTGCTCATACTATTAATCGCAATACTTCTGTATTGTAGTAGATAGCAATTTTACTGATGATCTCTGATAGCCAGCCAATGGCAGTCTCTGTGAGACTGTATGCTGCCATGACAACCAAACGCCACCCTCCGATGACATCACGGGAGGGGTTAGGTCGATTAGCCATTCAAGATGCTGGCGCCCATCAGCAGAGATGTTAGATGCCATGGTTGCGTTGTAGCACAGCACTTAAAAGGTTAACTGCCTATTTGGTGCCAGCTCCAATCATGGCAGTAACATGTGGGTGTCAGCTGTATTATACAGCTGACACCTGGTGTGTATGGAGAGAGAGCAGCTCTTGAACTCTCTCCGTACACCCACTACAGCACTAGGATGTAATAGTACTTCCTGGTGCGCGAAGGGGTCAAAGGATCACCAGCAGGATGAAGACTTATAAACCAAGCACACTTACATGCAGATGTGTGTCGCCTCTGGCAGGATCCACTCTAGCTCCCTATGTTCTTATGCAAATGAGCTTGAGGGGCTACGGATTCAATTAGTAACTATGGATCCCGGAGACCCTCCAGGGCTGAAAGAAGTACATGTAAGTGCACTTAGTTAACAATCCTTGATTCTGGTGGTAGATGATCTTTAAGGGCGACTGTTGGACATAGACTAGAAACTGAAGTGACTGCAGTGGATATTAAATGTTGGGGGGGGGGGGGGCATGACGACGTCCACAAAACCCATTAGGGAGATATTATATTATCATGTGGAGACTCATCATTACCTTCTTACTTTCCTTTATAGCCAATCGTTGTCCATATCAGAATAATTATGGAAACTGCCGAGATTTCATCAGTAGTTGTCCACTGGATCCATCTATGAAGTCAAAGTGTCCCGCCGCCTGCCAGTGCACAAATGGGGAGATCTATTAATGGCTGCTCCATCCGAGTCCACTGCACCCCCCCGGAGCTCCAGCTGATCGCGCTTGTATATTAATTTATATGTGACATTGAATTGTTATTTAACATTTTACTATATTAATATTAACCCTTAAGATGTAATCAATATCTTTCTACCAGAGTGAAATAAAAATCATTTGTGATCATTTATGATACTTTGTTTAAAATTTTGGAAGCCTCATGTATGACTAGAGCTGTTTTACTACGTTCTGGCATCTATGAGATAGATATATATGGGTCATCCCATGGAGTCCTATCCCATATCACATCCAAGCAATGGCATCTCCGGGGGCTCAAGTCAGTACATCTCGCTGCTTTTACTATGTAATATAATGCAATGAAGTACAGACAGTCCCCGGGGAATGTACAAGATAGGCTTTGTAGGTTTGTTCTTAAGTTGAATTTGTATGTAAGTCTGAACTGTATATTTTATAATTGTAGATCCAGACAAAAAATTTTTGGTCTCTGTGACAATTGGATTTTAAAAATGTTGAATTATCATAAGAACCAGGATTAACAGTAAATCTTCATTACAGACACCGGTGATAACTGTTATAGCTGATTATTGTAGTCTAAGGATAATGTAGAATAAATTACCAACATCCAGAGGTCCTTTTGTAACTAGGGGTTGTCTGTAAGTCTATAAGTTACAGACTACGGGGCTCATTTACTTACCTGGTCCATTTGCGATCCCGAGGCGCGTTTTCCAACGTTGATTCGGAGTTGGCCGGGATTCACTAAGGTAGTGCGCCCAATATCCACTAGGTGTCGCTGCTGCGCCGAGGTCCGGCAGAGTTCAGCATCCTTTTCCTAGTACATGTAAGTGCGTGTCAAGCGACACATATTTTTATTAAAATACCACACTTTTTCCAAATCCGTCGGGTTCTCCGACGGCCACGCCCCCAATTTCCTTCACATGCAACCCAGCGCCGATGCGACACAATCTGATCGTGTGTGCCGAAAACCCGGGGCAATTCGGCGCAAAACAGCGCAAACCGGTAATTTTCGGGAAACCCAACTAAAATGAGCGATTAGGCCCTTAGTAAATGAGCCCCAATAAGTCTCCAAGTTCTTAAGTAGAGGACTGTCTGTATAATACGACATAATACATTGCTAATACAGTAATATACAGTAATATACTACAGCATAATAGAATATTCTGTAATACAATACAGGATAACACAGCAATATACAATACTGTGGTGCAATATAATATAATACATTAATGACTTACTGCAGTGTACTACAGTATCGTTACATAATAGAAAGCAGTAGTAACGGTCTGTATAAGAAAGCGGACCTTAGTGTTTGTATGATGCAGCCGCAATGTTGGCGCCTCTGATTGTCCATGTGGTGGGAGAAGATAAGCTCCGACTCGGGAGTTTTATCTCCTTAGAAGGTTCAGGAGCTGCCGACATCAGCAGGTCACTGCACACACCACCGTCACACACTGGTGTGATACTAGGCAAGACTGAAAAACTACCATACAGAGCAGGACAAGTGGGTGTATTCCCCGACAGCAAGCAGAGGTCTAGGAAATGATGAGCAACTGAAACACAAAGACAGTTTTAGAAGGTGGCGATACAATGTATAGTATTACAACATCCTTTCTATGCACTTTATATGGCACAAACTGCAACAACCTGAAGGACCTGCAATACCAATAACCCAAAAATAAAACCACCTTAGAGTAAGACACTGGAAGGAAATCTAACACCTAAACTATGATAAACCAGGGACATTACTCATAGATCCAGGAAACATGACTGTGGTTATATTCTTATATTTGTTATCCATGGCCTCCTTCCTTCTAAAGTCAACTTTTATAATTATGCTAATGAGCCAGAAAGGCTCTAGGGGTGTTTTCAAAACGAGCTTCACCAGCTTGTACAAGGTTACCACAGTCCCGGTGCCTGGATCTATAGGTAAGTGCCCCGGGGTTTATAATGATGGATTTTGATAGTAGATTTTCTATAAAATAGTGGTTTTATTGTGGGGTGCTTGGTATTGTAGGTTTTTTATATAAAGTGCATAAAAAGGATATAGTAATAATACTGATTGTGTAGTCATATTCCTCCTCCTACTATATGCTGAAGCCTCTTGCAGTGAGACAACATGGGACAACAGAGGGAGGGGGAGGTGCTGAGGGAGCAGGGGGAGGGGAGACAATAAAACAGCCTGTGAAGAGGCTCTGGTTACGCCCCTCCTGGTTCATTAGCATAATTTTAGAAGTAGATTTTATAAGGGAGGAGGCAACGGATAACAAATGCTGAATTTTCTTGGTAAATTTCCTTGAATACGTTTTCCATATCAGATTTTCTTACTTTTTTTTTTTTATCTCTTTTAACAACATCAGTTTTTATTTTTTTTTGCACATTAGATTTTGCACTCATAACTTTCTTTTCTTTCGTTCTGCCTTTTGGCCAGAAGAAAGCATCAGACATGTTGGATTTCATCGGGGGTCATTTACTAAGGGCCCGAATCACTCTTTTTTGTCGGGTTTCCTGAAAATAACCGGTTTGCGACGAATTTCCCCGGGTCCATGGCGCACGCAATCGGATTGTGGCGCATAGGCGCCGGAATGCATGCAATGGAAATCGGGGGCGTGGCCATCGGAAAACCCGACGGATTCGGAAAAAACGCGGTATTTTTTTTTAAAAAAATGTGCCGCTTGACACGTGCTTACCCGCACCCAGGATAGGATGGTGAACTCAGCGCAGCAGCGACACCTGGTGGACATTGGGTGCACTACCTTAGTGAATCGCCGGAAGACCCTAAAGACTCGACAGAGAGCGCGCCGCTGGATTGCGTAAGTAAATGTGCCCCATCATGTCCAATCCTTACTTTTCAAGCTGTGTAAGACGCCATCTTAGTTGTCTGGCAATAACTTTTCCATAAGTTGGAGCCAAGTGTGGAATCATCGGCTTGAGAAAGCGCCACAGTGCGTGAAACGGCCCCGTTGCCGGAACCTGTCTGTTTACCCCCCTGCATGCTTCCCCACCAATAAAGGATGCTTTTCATGCTTTTGGAACCGGTGAGTGCCGTCATCTCTTTCTATGTTTATGTATGGATATCTTCTTATATACATTGATTGAGCACCGCTGGAAAGTCCTGCCGTGATCACCCCTGCCCCTGGAGAGTTGGGCCACTCATTAGACTGTCGGCGGTATCGTTGGGGCTGTGCCCGCCAGAGACTTTTCTCCATTTAATATTGCCAAGTGTGCATGTGTATGAGAAAGCTGAGGGGATATCTGTTTGACAAATTTATATACGAGAACCAATTATTGTAACTTTCCAGAGAATCCAAGATGAGAGGTGAACGGCACTACTAAGGGCCCGGCAGTCACAGACAGAATGAACTTGATTTCAGGACTCGTCAGACAATCAATGCAAGTAGTTTGTAAGAAAAAAAAGGTAAAGGTTCCTGACCTGTGAGTTCTTTGGGAAGTTTCATATCTCCTGCTGTATGACCTCCCTGTTTTTGACCTCCAACAACTCAATTTCTGGTTCTTATTCCGGACCTTGTATCTGTGATCCCCCTGACCATAGTCCTGTAACTTGACTTCACAATATCAAGGCTTGTTCTTGACCGTTCTTTGCTGAATCCCTAGATATAGTATTGGTCCAACATCTCTTGACTCAGTTCCACCTGGGCTAATGGTCTACTGACCCTGGAAAGTCTAAATTCCATGGTGTTCCTGGTTGTCTCTACCACTACAGAGAGAACACATGGAGAACAGAGCCAAAACCTAAGATTTTTTCTACTACATGTGAGTAAGTTTGCTAAATCATGTACAGGCGGTCCCCTACTTAAGAACACCCGACTTACAGACGACCCCTAGTTACAAACGGACCTCTGGATGTTGGTATTTTACTGTACTTTATCCTTAGGCTACAATAATCAGCTGTAACAGTTATCAGAGCTGTCTGCAATTAAGATTTATTGTTAATCCTGGTTCTCATGACAACCAAACATTTTTAAAATCCAATTGTCACAGAGACCATAAAAAATTTGTCTGGAGCTACAATTATAAAATATACAGTTTCAACTTACATACAAATTCAACTTAAGAACAAACCTATAGAACCTATCTTGTACATAACCCGGGGACTGCCTGTATCAGGTTGTATTTATGCTCATAGGTGGCCAAAATTATAATCGGGATTACAACAATTATGTCCAAATGTCCATGTTATGTGAAGTATCTGAGGGTTGACTACGTTGAGGTTGTTACCATGTTATGGAAGCATTGTCAACACCCAGAGCAAAAATAACTCAAAATCTAAATACTCACGACTGCAATGAGCGCTTCCTGTTCAGCTAATTATCTTACAGAAGATGAAATAACCATCACATAATCTAGCGAACACCAAATCCTGGAGCCCCACGTCCTTGGTCATCGCCTTTCAAGAAACTCATTTAGAGATATCAAACATAATATGCAAAGAACAACATCTCTACATAAGATTAAAGTACGGAAATACCAGACCCCTCCCTTCCCAGACATTACAGGAGAACATATCATGATGGCACCATGATCATTAACGAGCTTAAAAGGGTCTACAAGATGTTCTACAGAAAGAGCTTAATCAAAGACTGGCAAATGTGATTAAAGAGGGTCACTGGGCCAAGCTCTTACAAGAGGGCAGCGGCGTAGCCTCTCGATGCATTTTCATTATCAGTATGATCTCAAAGTTATGTATTAGGGACAACCTCTAAAGACCAATTGAAGACCAAAGATACTAGCCCTCAGCTAGCCTGATCCAAAACCTAGTTTTATCCAGTGACAGCCCCAAAACACTAGCAAATAAAAGATGTCTACCTTTCCCCACCCATGTCCCATTAGCCAAGGCACCTAAGTCAATACAAGACTAGCAGTAGTGTATCTCCCTCGAAAACTGAAAGTGTATTTCCAGGATTCATGGAAAACCCTATGGGAGATGGGACAATGGTGTTAAAAAAGATTTATCCAACTCCAATCTTCCTGTCTTTGGCAGCTTGAAAGGGTCAAAGGACCCACAATGGAAAATCAGTGGCCTCTGTGAACCCGTAATGTCATAAGTATTGTTTCATGGCATGAGGAGTTTACTGTTTGGAGAAAAAGGTCGTTAGAGTCTCGCCAATTCCATCAGAGCTGTCATTACTGAAGACGAGAAGTATTGCATGAGAGCTAGGTATGTATGCTTTGTTTTCCTATCTTTTGACCCAGCCCCTACAAGGAGCAACAATCCTTGGGAAAATGGCAGTGTACCTGGACCTAAACCTGGACCAAACTTTCAGGTCTGGGTCTGACCAAACTCGGTCGAACCCGAACTCGAACGGGTCTGCTCGTCCCTGGTAAGAAGGAACATCTTCAGTAGAGTCACGACTTTGGATGTTGGAGAGATCGTGGATAGTCTTCTAATTGTAGCCATGGTGTAGTGATGAGCATACTATCTGAACCACTTCTGCATATTTTTACATTTTTTAGGAGTAGACCACCAATTTCTACTTTAACATTGATTATATTCTTGAGCACTCTGAGAGCATGCTTCTTAATTGTTTGCTCCTCTGTTTTGTCCACTTCAGAGATTAACACACCCTTTAAGTCCTCCACTTTATGTTTACGTAGCCCATCCCAACTTATGCCCTCTTGCTGTAGCCCCTCGTCATGCCTCCCTTTAAGATCTCCCCTATCCCTCACCTTATGCGACCCCTATGTCTACCTTTCCATACTCCACACCCACACCCCTTTTCATCCAATTCTGTATCCCACCCTACCAATTTTTATGGTAGCTTCCTTCTTTTCTGTACCTCCCTCATGCCCCCTTCAAACGCATGTGCAGCCCAGGGCTCCCTTCTCCACCATTGCACTCAGCTCTCCTAAACATGTCCTCCACTGTAATATGGGGAGGATTATAATTTTTGTAAATTATATAATTAATTTATGGGAAATGTGTCATTGAATACTTGGAATTTTTTGTTATTTTTTGTCATTTTGGCAAGGACCCAGTACTAACGCGTCCATCTTTCATTTAGATATTCACATGTATTGTTGACACGGCTGCATTGTGTGAGACCCATGTCCTGCCCATATTTTCCTCCCCGATAAAAGCAAAACACAGTTCTCCTGAGAGATGGTGAACACAAAGAGCCAAGAGGGAAATGTTTTTTAAAATTTATTTTTAGAAATGACCAAACACTGAGTCCCACTATCGGCACGCATGAGACCACATGGAATGGAACGGGATTGAATACATGCTTTTCAACAGCTGGAAGTTCAACCTCATGGACGAGAACTCTGAGTGACATTTTATCCTCTGGCCCCATCGAGGTCTTGAACTTGTAATTTCTTTTCCTGCCTTTTTGACTTCTTTGCGTGTCGTTGCAGCCCCTTCCTGATCTCAGCATCTTTTCTTGATGTTACTAAACTGGGCGTCTCCTGCATCTGCTGAAAAGATGTTGTTTTCTGTGCAGGTTAATGTCATTCGACAAGTCAAAACAAGTTCCTGAGCTGTATTGTAGATTAGTCATTAGGTCGAGACAGGAAGGATCTCAGGAGTTATCTGCTCGGGATATTTAAAGGGTAAACCCCACGGCGGGGGCTCTAGATGGGGTAGTAAAACTTGTTTTTCTTTGAGAGAAGTACCACAAACTGCAGAAGTGACCTCGGCTGGTTGTAATGTTCATTATGTACTCAGGAACTTCCTTTCAATTAAATTAATATCAAAAAGATTTGACAGAATTCCACAATTCCACACCAAGTTCCAATCCATTAGACCATGTGTATTTGTTTATTAGTATTATTAAGATATTTTTAAATTCTTTCTTTTCTAGCAATGAGCAGGTGAAGATCCCTTTAAGAGGAGGTGGTCATTGTATGATTATAAGTGAGACACTCACCGGCCACTTTATTAGGTACACCTCAAACCGAGCATCAGTATGGGGAAGAAAGGTGATTTGAGGCCTTTGAACGTGGCATGGTTGTTGGTGCCAGAAGGGCTGGTCTGAGTATTTCAGAAACTGCTGATCTACTGGGATTTTCACGCACAACCATCTCTAGGGTTTACAGAGAATGGTCCGAAAAAGAAAAAACATCCAGTGAGCGGCAGTTCTGTGGGCGGAAATGCCTTGTTGATGCCAGAGGTCAGAGGAGAATGGGCAGACTGGTTCGAGCTGATAGAAAGGCAACAGTGACTCAAATCGCCACCCTTTACAACCAAGATAGGCAGAAGAGCATCTCTGAACGCACAGTACATCGAACTTTGAGGCAGATGGGCTACAGCAGCAGAAGACCACACCGGGTGCCACCCCTTTCAGCTAAGAACAGGAAACTGAGGCTACCATTTGCACAAGCTCATCGAAATTGGACAGTAGAAGATTGGAAAAACGTTGCCTGGTCTGATGAGTCTCGATTTCTGCTGTGACATTCGGATGGTAGGGTCAAAATTTGGCGTCAACAACATGAAAGCATGGATCCATCCTGCCTTGTATCAGCGGCTCAGGCTGGTGGTGGTGGTGTCATGGATCCATCCTGCCTTGTATCAACGGTTCAGGCTGGTGGTGGTGGTGTCATGGTGTGGGGAATATTTTCTTGGCACTCTTTGGGCCCCTTGGTACCAATTGAGCATCGTTGCAACGCCACAGCCTACCTGAGTATTGTTGCTGACCATGTCCATCCATTTATGACCACAATGTACCCAACATCTGATGGCTACTTTCAGCAGGATAATGCGCCATGTCATAAAGCTGGAATCATCTCAGACTGGTTTCTTGAACATGACAATGAGGTCACTGTACTCAAATGGCCTCCACAGTCACCAGATCTCAATCCAATAGAGCATCTTTGGGATGTGGTGGAACGGGAGATTCGCATAATGGATGTGCAGCCGACAAATCTGTGGCAACTGTGTGATGCCATCATGTCAATATGGATCAAAATCTCTGAGGAATGCTTCCAGCACCTCGTTGAATCTATGCCACGAAGAATTGAGGCAGTTCTGAAGGCAAAAGGGGGTGCAACCCGTTACTAGCATGGTGTACCTAATAAAGCCGGTGAGTGTATATTACTTGTATTACCGAAGCAGCTGTAAAACCATCAACTGTAGGTATGAACCTTACAAAAGATGTATGATATATACTCCACAACAAATGTCTGCTATGGACTGAACAAGAGATATCTGATATCGGCTTCAAGAGAGTTGTCTGCTATGGACTTCACAAGAGTTGGCTGGTATGTGTTCCACAAGAGATGGGCACGTGGGTGCCATAAGCGGTGACTGGTATGGACTCCACAGGATTTGGCTGGTATGTATTCCACAAGCGATGGCGGTGTGTGTCACATAAGAGGTCACTGGTATGTATACCACAAGTGGTGGTTGGTATGTATTCCACAAGAGATGGCCTTGTGAGTTCCATAAGATGTGACTGGTGTGTATTCCACATGAGTTGGCTGGTATGGACTCCACAAGTGGTGGCTGGTTTGTATTCCAGAAGTGGTGGCTGGTATGGACTCCACAAGTGGTGGCTGGTTTGTATTCCACAAGTGGTG
Organism: Engystomops pustulosus; assembly: GCF_040894005.1. Taxonomy (NCBI): domain Eukaryota; kingdom Metazoa; phylum Chordata; class Amphibia; order Anura; family Leptodactylidae; genus Engystomops; species Engystomops pustulosus. The sequence continues at coordinate 214,794,856 of NC_092413.1, forward strand.
GCTGGTATGGACTCCACAAGTGGTGGCTGGTATGGTCTCCACAAGTGGTGGCTGGTTTGTATTCCACAAGTGGTGGCTGGTATGTATTCCACAAGAGATGGCCATTTGGGTTCTATAAGCGGTGACTGGTATGAACTCCACGGTAGGTGGCCATTATGGATTCCACAAGAGATAGCTCATCAGTAGAGTAAGAAAGTGGATGGAGACACCAATCCAGTGTGTAGAAGAGAGATGTATTAGTAGAAACCAGAGGTATCGGTAAAAGCCAAGGGTAACAAGTTTTGAGGTAGAACCTCCTTCTTCTTCAGACCCTAAGGGTTTAATACATCACATAGGTAATATTTGTACAGAGAATGATATAAAAGCAATGTCGAAACCATACAAATAATGATGTTACTGTGTAATGTATGGTGCAAAGTAAAAAGTAAAAAATGACGCAAATCACTATACTTTATACACATACTTTGCACTTTTTGCATAATGTTTTTCTTTTGACTTCGCACCATACATTACACAGTGGGGCTCATTTACTAATGGTCCGAATCGCGCACTTTTGCGACAAATTGCCCCGGGATTTTGGCGCACGTGATCGGATTTTGGCGCATCGGCGCTTGCATGCGACAGAAATTGGGGGGCGTGGCTTTTGGACAACCAGACGGATTCGGAAAAACAACGGAAATTAAAAAAGAATTTGTGTCGCAAGATCAGCACTCACATGCACAGGGATGAAGAAGGTGAACTCTGGCGGACCTCGGTGCAGCAGCGACACCTGGTGGATATCGGGTGCATGACCTTAGTGAATCCCGGCAGACCCAAATCAGTGCCGGACAACGTGCCACTGGATCGTGACTGGAATGGTTAAGTAAATCTGCCCCAGTGAGATCATTATTTGTATTGTTTTACATTGTTTTTATTTCATTCTCATACTAATACATTTTTTACTCTACTGATCTACACTACTGGACGTTCTTTGTTCCAGAACCTAGGACGCTGTGCTGCCTCCAATACTACAGGCTTAATTTAAACTTAATTTTATTTTTCCTGTACAAGAGGTGGCTGGTGTGGACTCTAGAAGAGGTGGCTGGTATGGACTCTAGAAGAGGTGGCTGGTGTGGACTCTAGAAGAGGTGGCTGGCTGTGGACTCCACAAGAGGTGGCTGGTGTGGACTCTAGAAGAGGTGGCTGGCTGTGGACTCCACAAGAGGTGGCTGGTGTGGACTCTAGAAGAGGTGGCTGGCTGTGGACTCCACAAGAGGTGGCTGGTGTGGACTCTAGAAGAGGTGGCTGGCTGTGGACTCCACAAGAGGCGGCTGGTACGGACTCCACAAGAGGAGGCTGGTACAGACTCCACAAGAGGAGGCTGGTGTGGACTCCACAAGAGGCGGCTGGTGCGGACTCCACAAGAGGCGGCTGGTACGGACTCCACAAGAGGCGGCTGGTACGGACTCCACAAGAGACGGCTGGTACGGACTCCACAAGAGGCGGCTGGTACGGACTCCACAAGAGGCGGCTGGTACGGACTCCACAAGAGGCGGCTGGTACGGACTCCACAAGAGGCGGCTGGTGCGGACTCCACAAGAGGCGGCTGGTACGGACTCCACAAGAGGCGGCTGGTGCGGACTCCACAAGAGGCGGCTGGTGCGGACTCCACAAGAGGCGGCTGGTATGGACTCTAGACGAGATATCTTCTGTGGGCACCACATGAGGTGGCTGCAATGAACTGAGGTTAATGGAGGTAAATGGACTAGGTGAAGTCTTTATAGATCAGACTTGTTTAGTCAGGACATCAGATAGGTCCTTTATCAGATGAAAATCTGGCTAATTTATAGGTAAATTATAGGTGAACTCTTTGCTATGTTTCTCAAAGTATTCCTTATCAAATTTCATCATAAGTCTGAAAACTGCCTTAGGAGGCCACTTGAATATGGGGATACCTTTCCCAAGGCAATCTGGAAAAGTTTTCTCTAGAGAAAAGTTTGCTATAACCATGGGTGGAGGTTTCTGGGTATGTTCTGGGAGCAATAGAAATGGTCTTTACCACCAGACAATGATATTTTGAGTTATTGTTCCTGTGCCAATTTGTTCCATCAAATTGGTTTGGTTAGTACTATGAGCATATCAGGAACTCGCTGCTTGGTTCCATTCTAGCTTTGTTCTAGAAGGACTTAACTATAATCAATAACCCTAGTTTTGATGCAGGGGTCTAAGAAGGTGTAAAACATATATGTTTTTTATTTCAGGGGCTCAAGGTTTTACCTGCACTTCTACTTTGTTGATTGACTTCTAAGTAAAAGCCTTGGCTCACCATAAATGTTCTGATGGATATGATAGAAATAATGTGATGAAGACCATGAAGGATTATTTAATCTATACATTCGCACCAGTTCACATGTGACTGTCACGAGATATTTCACTAGTACAAATGCAGTTACGGATCAGCAGACTGATACATACCGTACTGTACTGCATTATGTTTATATCATAACTGGTATTTCCTGAATAATTAACATGATCTGAGACCTAGATCATCTCTTTCATGTTTTCTACTCTAGACTCATGTGCCGCTCATGTACTGTACATAGTGTACAGCATGTCTATAATTAGTAATGAAGAGCTGTGACCATCCAAATAATAGTAAATATCCACACATCTACGAGTGGTAAGTATCCACTACCAGACTGGAATAGATATTGTCATGTAAACCTCTATCATAGACCGCCCATTTGAAAAGACCAATTCTATAACTTTCTAATGGGAAACCACTGCTAAGGACCGGCAACAAGCAGAAGAGACTTGTTTGGATTAAAGTACACAAGGAATGGACATTAGACCAGTGAAAATCTGTGCATTGATCTGATGAATCCAAACTTGAGATCTTTGGTTCCTATCACCGTGTCTTTGTGCGACGCTGAAAAGGTGAACCAATGGATTCTACATGTCTGGTTCCCACCGTGAAGCATGGAGGAGGAGGTGTGATGGTGTGGGGGGCTTTGCTGGTGACACTGTTGGGTGTGATGGTGTGGGAGGCTTTGCTGGTGACACTGGTGGTTGTGATGGTGTGGGGGGCTGTGTTGGTGACACTGTTGGGTGTGATGGTGTGTGTCACGGGTGGTCCCGCGACCCATATTGCGGGTCTCGGGCTCACCCCTGCTCCCCGGGGCTCGCAGGTGCGGTGACGGCGCAGTTCACCTCTCCCCGTCCCGGAATCCCTGCCGTGTTCCGTCCGCACGCGTCCCTGCCTCCTAGGGTGCACGTACAGCACCTTCAGGAAATTTAAAGGGCCAACGCACTGCTAATTGGTGCACTGGCTGATCACTTCCCCTTTAAAAACCCTGCACCTTCCTTACACTCTTGCCGGATCTTTGTGCCTAACAGTCTGAGAGAAAGCTCTTCTGCGATTTATCTGCGTTCCAGTGTCTCCTGCGATTTACCTGCGTTCCTGTGTCTCCTGCATTCCTGTGTCTCCAGCCTTCCTGTGTCTTCAGCGTTCCTGACTCCCTCCGTGTTCCTGTGTTACCTGAGCTCCTCCGTGTTCTCAGGCAGGCAGGCTGCCTACCCCCCCACCTCTCTCTCTCTGCCTACACCTGCCTGCCTTGCTTTATTGTCTCATTCTACGACAACATGGTATTGTATATGTTGGGCATGTAGGGATCAATGCATCAGAGCTTTGTTACATTGTTCAAATTGCACTTTTCATGCATCATTTTTTGCACTTTAGCTCTATATGGTTATTCATATTCTGGTCCTTATGTTTACTGTAGTTCTACCATTGGCAGACTGTAGTAGGGGGTTTCTATGGCAACTTGGCCCTTGGCAGCTTTGTACACCCCTCTGGTGTACTTTTTAAGTGTTTTTATATTTATTGTTGTCCCGTCTTGTTTGTGTTTAAAATTGTTACTTATCCAATAAACATTTTTTGTTATTTCTGTCTAGCCTTGTGTACGCATCCCACCTTTTTCTTGTTTTGTTTGGATTGTATAGCTATCGGGGTGCGTTGGCTTACATACATTCGTATACCTTGGTAGTGCCTGTCCTACACAATTTCGGTCTAGATTGCCTTTTGGACTCTGCAATGCTCCAGCGGTATTCCAGAAGTTTGTTAATGATATTTTTAGAGACCTGCTCTACTCTTGTGTTATAGTCTACGTGGACAACATTTTGGTGTTTTCTCCAGATCTACACTCTCACCTAACCCATGTCCGGCAGGTTCTCAGATGCTTAAGGACTAATCATTTATACGCCAAACTCGAGAAGTGTCAATTTCACCAGAGCAGTCTTCCGTTTCTGGGATACGTCATTTCTGGCAAGGGACTCCATATGGATTCTTCTAAGTTGGCAGCCGTACTTCAGTGGCCTCGCCCAGTGGGACTGCGTGCCGTTCAGAGAATTCTGGGCTTCGCCAATTACTATAGACAGTTTATTCCCCACTTCTCTTCACTTGTGGCTCCAATTGTGGCATTGACTAAGAAGAATGCCAATCCTAGACAATGGTGTCCGGCTGCAGAAGAAGCCTTTAAAATCTGCCTTTGCCTCTGCGCCAGTACAAGACCAGATACGGAGAAACCTTTTCAGTTGGAGGTTGATGCTTCGTTGGTGCAGTTCTTACCCAGAAGGGGCCCAAAGGTCGTACCCTCACCTGCGGGTTCTTCTCGAAGACATTCTCCCCTGCCAAGAAGAATTATTCCATTGGAGATCGGGAACTTCTGGCCATCAAGCTGGCTTTGGAGGAGTGGCGCTATCTCCTGGAGGGAGCTCGTCACCCGGTTCATATTTATACTGACCACAAAAACCTCCTGTATCTCCAGACCGCTCAGCGACTGAATCCTCGTCAAGCCCGTTGGTCCCTTTTCTTCTCCCGATTCGATTTCCTGATCCACTTCCGTCCTGCGGAGAAGAACGTTAAGGCTGATGCTCTCTCTCGTGCTTCGGATATGGTTGGAGAAGACCCTGTGCCCAGTCATATTGTTCCTCCGGAACGTCTGGTCCTTGCAGCTCCAGTGGACCTTTGGCAGCTTCGACCAGGCAAGACGTATGTCAAACCTGCCCTTCGAAAGAGGATCCTGACATGGGGACATTGCTCTCGCGTGGCTTGACACCCTGGGGTGCAGCATTCCATAGCCCTTATTTCCCGTTACTATTGGTGGCCAGATCTGGCCAAAGATAAGCAGGATTTTTGTGGGTTCCTCCTGTGCCCGAAACAAGTCATTGCGCCTCAAATCTGCCGGTCTCCTGATGCCGTTGCCGATTCCCAGCCGCCCGTGGACTCATGTGGCCATGGACTTTGAATACTGTCATCTGGGTGGTAACCAACCGGTTCTCGAAAATGTCCTATTTTGTCTCCTTGCCAGGTTTGCCACCTGCTCCGCGTCTTGCCAGCCTGTTCTTCTCCCACATCTTTCGGCTGCATGGACTCCCATTGCACATTGTTTCGGACTGTGGGGTCCAGATCGCTTCTGGCGATCCTTGTGTAACTATCTCCAGTAAAATGGACAGGTAGAGAGAGTCAATCAAACTCTAGGCTGCTACCTTCAGCATTTTGTCTCTGCCCACCAAGATGACTGGTCTGCCTTGTTGCCATGGCTGGAGTTCTCATACAATTCCCTGGACTCTGAAACTTCTGGTTCTACTCCCTTCTTTATTGTTATGGACAACATCCACGTCCTCCTCTTTCTCTGCCTGTGTCCACGGAGGTTCCTGCTGTTGATGAGTTGGTACGAGATTTAAAGACCATTTGGAAGCAGAACCGCTTCTCCCGGCAAGCACCTCCTCCTGCTCCGGTGGCTGACGCCTCGGATATTTATGAGGTAAAGGAGATTCTCGACATGAAGACGGTAAAGGGTAAGCAGTTCTTCTTGGTTGACTGGAAGGGGTTCGGGCTGGAGGAGAGATCTTGGGAGCCTGAAGACAACATCCTGGACCATGATCTCCTACAGAGATTTCTACGGCCCAATAGGAGGGGGAGGCTGAAGGGGGTGGGGGTACTGTCACGGGTGGTCCCGCGACCCATATCGCGGGTCCACCCATGCTCCCCGGGGCTCTCAGGCACGGTGCCGGCGCAGCTCACCTCTCCCTGTTCCATAATCCCTGCCGAGTTCCGTCCGCACGTGTCCCCACCTCCTAGGGCGCGCGCAGCACCTTCAGGAAGTTTAAAGGGCCAGCGCACCGCTAATTGGTGCACTGGCTGATCACTTCCCCCTTAAAAATCCTGCACCTTCCTTACACTCTTGCCAGATCTTTGTGCCTAATAGCCTGAGAGAAAGCTCTTCTGCGATTTATCTGCGTTCCAGTGTCTCCTGTGATTTACCTGCGTTCCTGTGTCTCCTGCGTTCCTGTGTGTCCAGCCTTCCTGTGTCTTCAGCGTTCCTGACTCCCTCCGTGTTCCTGTGTTACCTGACCTCCTCTGTGTTCCTGTGTACCAGTGTTCTTCCGTGCTGCTGTCCTGTGTTCCGTGTTCCTGTACCCATCTGCTTGGACCTCCTGTTGCTGACCCCGGATGGGACTCTGACATTGCATCTCTGCCGCCTGCCCTGACCCTGTGCCTGGACTTTGACCTCGAGATTGTCTGCCGTCTCTGTACCTCGACCTTGGCCGCCACTGCAGACAAGTCACGTCTGAGGAACGACCTGGTAGTACCACGCCGCAGCTTGTCTAACCTGCTTTGCGGCGGGCTCTGGTGAAAACAGGGTACCACTTAGACTCCGTTCCCAGGTAGTGGCTTGTGTCACCTGCTAGCCTGACAGTGTGGGGGGGCTGTGCTGGTGACACTGTTGGGTGTGATGGTGTGGGGGGCTTTGCTGGTGACACTGTTGGGTGTGATGGTGTGGGCGGCTTTGCTGGTGACACTGTTGGGTGTGATGGTGTGGGGGGCTTTGCTGTTGACACAGTTGCGAATTTATACTGAACCAGTATGGTGACCACAGCATCTTGCAGCGGAATACTATTCCATCCGGTTTGCGTTTAGATGGACCATCATTTATTTTTCAACAGGACAAAGACCCCAAACACACCTCCAGGCTGTGTAAGAGCTATTTTACCAAGGAGAGTGATGATGGCTACACCAGATGACCTGGCCTCCACATTCACCAGACCTGAACCCAATCCAGATGGTTTGGGGTGAGCAGGACCACAGAGTGTAGGCAAAAGGGCCAACAAGTGCTAAGCATCTCTGGGAACTCCTTCAAGACTGTTGGAAGACCATTTCAGGTGACGTCCTCTTGAAGCTCATCAAGAGAAGCCAAGAGTGTGCAAAGTAGTAATCAAAGCAAAAGGTGGCTACTTTGAAGAACCTAGAATATAAGACATATTTTCAGTTGTTTCACACTTTTTTGTTAAGTATATAATCCCACATGTGGTAATTCATAGTTTTGATGCCTGCGGTGTGAATCTACAACTTTTATAGTTATGAAAATACAGAAAGCTCTTCGAATGAGAAGGTGCTTCCAAACTTTTGGTCTCTACTGTATGTCAGACTTTCATTTTCTCACGCTTGCCTTGTTGGCTACTTTGCCTTTGCCCTAATGTAGGAATATACTACTTTTTACCAGTATTGGTGAGGATAGGCAACAGGACAGCAAGTGCCACTCTGTCTTGGTAGGGGTAGGCCCAGCACCAATTGGTCCTGTTTCCATAACAAAGTTGCTCTTACACTATAATGGCCCATGTGGTTGCTTGCATGTCCTACAAGATTTCCTGACCAACACTTTGAATACTTTCTCTCCTGTCTGAAGGACCTGCATATGATGTGACTCAAAGGTGTGCTATCAGACTTAAATTGGAACCATAATAGTAGAAATTTATACATCTACATGAAGGAATAAAAGCTTCAAGGCCCAACGCAATATCTGTAGAAAATCTACGACGTGTATCGTATTGGTGTTTTCTTGAGATGAAGTGAGGCCTTAGGGCTCCTCATGTGCCAAAGAGTAGAAGTCAACATCTGTGTCCTCCTCCCTTCCGAAATTGTGGAAACATACTAGAAAAACAGCAATGGAGACTTGTTCTTATGAATCCAAAATTCACTGGTGAAGGCGTATAACCCGAATCACTAATCTACCGCTAATCTTCCCATAACATACAGTAAAATTACATTCCGACCACTCAAAACTAACAAAAACAGTAGTCATCACACCTCGAGAGAAATACCTCTGTGATTAAGAGGGAAACATTATTTCCTATGGACTCTGGGTTTCCGCTTACAACAAAAGTGATTTGTCCTGTACGGCGGTGACATTTCCTCCTCATATTGGAGCAGTATTCTTTCCAATCCGCTGAAGACTTATTCAAACAAATTAGAACATTCGTCTCTTTGCCCAGAGAGGAAGCTCCGTTCTATGTCATTCCTGATAACGTGGACTGGGCTTTCTTACACCAGCCTGACATTAGGACAACGCTGAAAAGAAATAGGGTTTTCTATTGTCCTATAATTACAATCAGGGGGAAAGGAGTGAAAGCAATAGGAGAAGAAAGGTGACCTTCACTTGTACACCCAAGTAACCCTTTATATGCCTGATTGGCTAAGTAGGTGCCATAAACACCGATGGGTTCATGCAGATGGTACTGTGCAGTAACTGCAGGGTGGGCCTTAGAAAAAGGAGCCTTTTCCTTAATACAGTGATTATAATTTACATTATCCCAGGCAGCTAATGGAAGGGGATTATTACTCGTTATGGCTTCCGAGGCTATTCTAACACATTGGTGGGCCCAGAACAATGGTCACATGGTACCTACCCATTTTCATGAAGGAAAGTGTCACGGGTGCCCCTGAACTATATATATACAGGATAGGAGTAGTAGTACTGTGCTGTGCCCCTATATACAGGATAGGAGTAGTAGTACTGTGCTGTGCCCCTATATACAGGATAGAAGTATAGGAGTAGTAGTACTGTGCTGTGTCCATATATACAGGATAGGAGTAGTAGTACTGTGCTGTGCCCATATATACAGGGTAGGAGTAGTAGTACTGTGCTGTGCCCCTATATACAGGATAGGAGTAGTAGTACTGTGCTGTGCCCCTATATACAGGATAGAAGTATAGGAGTAGTAGTACTGTGCTGTGTCCATATATACAGGATAGGAGTAGTAGTACTGTGCTGTGCCCATATATACACGATAGGAGCAGTAGTACTGTGCTGTGCCAGTATATACAGGATAGGAGTAGTAGTACTGTGCTGTGCCCATATATACAGGATAGGAGTAGTAGTACTGTGCTTTGCCAGTATATATAGCATAGGAGTAGTAGTACTGTGCTGTACCCATATATACAGGGTAGGAGTAGTAGTACTGTGCTATGTCTATGCATACAGGATAGGAGTAGTAGTACTGTGCTGTCCCCATATATACAGGATATGAGTAGTAGTATTGTGCTGTGACCATATATACAGGCTAGGAGTAGTAGTACTGTGCTGTCCCCATGTATACAGGATAGGAATATTAGTACTGTGCTGTGCCCATATATACAGGATGGGAGTGGTAGTAGTACTGTGCTGTGCCCATATGTACAGGATTGGGGTAGTAGTATTGTAATGTGACCATATATACAGGATAGGAGTAGTAGTACTGTGCTGTGCCAGTATATACAGGATATGAGTAGTAGTATTGTGCTGTGCCCATATATACAGGATAGGAGTAGTAGTGCTGTGCTTTGCCCATATATATATATATATATATATATATATATATATATATATATATACAGGATAGGAGTAGTAGTAGTACTGTGCCCATATATACAGGATAGGAGTAGTAGTACTGTGCTGTGCCCATATATACAGGATATGAGTAGTAGTATTGTGCTGTGACCATATATACAGGGTAGGAGTAGTAGTACTGTGCTGTCCCCATATATACAGGATAGGAGTAGTAGTATTGTGCTGTGGCCATATATACAGGATAGGAGTAGTAGTACTATGCTCTCCCCATATATACAGGATAGGAATATTAGTACTGTGCTGTGCCCATATATACAGGATGGGAGTGGTAGTAGTACTGTGCTGTGCCCATATGTACAGGATTGGGGTAGTAGTATTGTAATGTGGCCATATATACAGGATAGGAGTAGTAGCACTGTGCTGTACCCATATATACAGGGTAGGAGTAGTAGTACTGTGCTGTCCCCATATATACAGGATAGGAGTAGTAGTACTGTGCTGTGCCCATATATACAGGATATGAGTAGTAGTATTGTGCTGTGACCATATATACAGGATAGGAGTAGTAGTACTGTGCTGTCCCCATATATACAGGATGGGAGTAGTAGTAGTAGTGTGCTGTGCCCATATGTACAGGATTGGAGTAGTAGTATTGTAATGTGACCATATATACAGGATAGGAGCAGTAGTACTGTGCTGTGCCAGTATATACAGGATAGGAGTAGTAGTACTGTGCTGTGCCCATATATACAGGATAGGAGTAGTAGTACTATGCTGTCCCCATATATACAGGATAGGAATATTAGTACTGTGCTGTGCCCATATATACAGGATGGGAGTGGTAGTAGTACTGTGCTGTGCCCATATGTACAGGATTGGGGTAGTAGTATTGTAATGTGGCCATATATACAGGATAGAAGCAGTAGTACTGTGCTGTGCCAGTATATACAGGATAGGAGTAGTAGCACTGTGCTGTACCCATATATACAGGGTAGGAGTAGTAGTACTGTGCTGTCCCCATATATACAGGATAGGAGTAGTAGTACTGTGCTGTGCCCATATATACAGGATATGAGTAGTAGTATTGTGCTGTGACCATATATACAGGATAGGAGTAGTAGTACTGTGCTGTCCCCATATATACAGGATGGGAGTAGTAGTAGTAGTGTGCTGTGCCCATATGTACAGGATTGGAGTAGTAGTATTGTAATGTGACCATATATACAGGATAGGAGCAGTAGTACTGTGCTGTGCCAGTATATACAGGATAGGATTAGTAGTACTGTGCTGTGCCCATATATACAGGATAGGAGTAGTAGTACTGTGCTTTGCCAGTATATACAGGATAGGAGTAGTAGTACTGTGCTGTACCCATATATACAGGGTAGGAGTAGTAGTACTGTGCTATGCCTATGCATACAGGATAGGAGTAGTAGTACTGTGTTGTCCGAATATATACAGGATATGAGTAGTAGTATTGTGCTGTGACCATAGATACAGGATAGGAGTAGTAGTACTGTGCTGTCCCCATATATACAGGATAGGAATATTAGTACTGTGCTGTGCCCATATATACAGGATGGGAGTGGTAGTAGTACTGTGCTGTGCCCATATGTACAGGATTGGGGTAGTAGTATTGTAATGTGGCCATATATACAGGATAGGAGCAGTAGTACTGTGCTGTGCCAGTATATACAGGATAGGAGTAGTAGCACTGTGCTGTGCCCATATATACAGGATAGGAGTAGTAGTACTGTGCTTTGCCCATATATATATACAGGATAGGAGTAGTAGTAGTACTGTGCCCATATATACAGGATAGGAGTAGTAGTACTGTGCTGTGCCCATATATACAGGATATGAGTAGTAGTGTTGTCCATATATATATATATATATATATATATATATATATATATGTATATATATATATATATATATATATATATATATACAGGATAGTAGTAGTAGTATTGTGTGCAGTGTATATATATACAGGATAGGAGTAGTAGTACTGTAATGTGGCCATATATACAGGATAGGAGTAGTAGTACTGTAATGTGGCCATTTATACAGGATAGGAGTAGTAGTACTGTAATGTGGCCATATATACAGGATAGGAGTAGTAGTACTGTAATGTGGCCATATACTGTATACAGGATTGAACTGTCCTGAAGTTCCCTTCAGCCATCATATTCGTGTATTGGAGCACAGGACCTGCCAGGACGTTCAGCCAAGGTTCTCCTATTAACACACTCCAGGAGCTGAAGTCATAAAGCTGCCATGTATCTCTGTAATCTGTATCTCATCATGGGATTAGAGGGAGAAATCCATGGAACACAATATCCATTCCTGGCGGGTGCAGCGTCCGCTGCCAGTGCTGAGATATTTCTGTTATCACGTCCTGATATAAACAATTTAACATTTACTGACTTTAATTTTCTGAATTCCTCTGGTTAATGAGGGCGGCTGCGGCACGCAATGAGATTAACAAAGATGTTCCAATAGTGGTGGCCAGAGGGGGCGCTACCTCCTCCTATGCTGAACAATTAGGTATTTGTATATGTTACCAAAGCAGGAATATCCAAGCAGATTGTTCAAGGTGTCCTACTGGGGTGTCACCAGGTCAAAAGATATTGGACATCTTTTGGCCAGAGCCCCAGATATCCCAGGGTCAGATCCCGTTGTCCAGAAAGTGTTCCCCGCTGTCACCACAGGACGCAGATAGGGAAGAGTCTTTAGTGGAGCAGGAAGCCATCAGCTCCCTGCACCACTGCAGAGCCCCAGAGACGCTGTATGTCCTCATACAGCGTCTCCTGCTTCAAGCAGCTCAGTATTAGCATACAAAGGGGGTCCTGTGCTATAATACAAAGGGGGGCCTGTGCTATAATACAAAGGGGGGCCTGTGCTACAATACAAAGGGGGGCCTGTGCTATAATACAAAGGGGGGCCTGTGCTATAATACAAAGGGGGTCCTGCTCTATAATACAAAGGGGGGCCTGTGCTATAATACAAAGGGGGTCCTGCCCTATAATACAAAGGGGGGGCCTGTGCTATAATACAAAGGGGGGCCTGTGCTATAATACAAAGGGGGTCCTGCTCTATAATACAAAGGGGGGCCTGTGCTATAATACAAAGGGGGGCCTGTGCTATAATACAAAGGGGGTCCTGCTCTATAATACAAAGGGGGGCCTGTGCTATAATACAAAGGGGGTCCTGCCCTATAATACAAAGGGGGGGCCTGTGCTATAATACAAAGGGGGGCCTGTGCTATAATACAAAGGGGGTCCTGCTCTATAATACAAAGGGGGGGCCTGTGCTATAATACAAAGGGGGTCCTGTGCTATAATACAAAGGGGGTCCTGTGCTATAATACAAAGGAAGTCCTGTACTGTAATACAAAGGGGGTCATCTTCTATAATACAAAGGGGGTCCTGTGCTTCATTACTATGGGGGAGTGGCAGGCTACATTACTATGGGGGGATGGCAGGCTACATTACTATGGGGGGGGATGGCAGGCTACATTAATATGGGGGATGGCAGGCTACATTACTATGAGGGATGGCCGGCTACATTACTATGGGGGATGGCAGGATACATTAATATGGGGGATGGCAGGCTACATTACTATGGGGGATGGCAGGCTACATTACTATGGGGGATGGCAGGCTACATTACTATGGTGGATGGCAGGCTACATTACTATGGGGGATGGCAGGCTACATTACTATGGGGGATGGCAGGCTACATTACTATGGGGGATGGCAGGCTACATTACTATGGGGGGATGGCAGGCTACATTACTATGGGTGGGATGGCAGGCTACATTACTATGGGGGATGGCAGGCTACATTACTATGGGGGAGTGGCAGGCTACATTACTATGGGGGGATGACAGGCTACATTACTATGGGGGATGGCAGGCTACATTACTATGGGTGGGATGGCAGGCTACATTACTATGGGGGATGGCAGGCTACATTACTATGGGGGAGTGGCAGGCTACATTACTATGGGGGGATGACAGGCTACATTACTATGGGGGATGGCAGGCTACATTACTATGGGGGATGGCAGGCTACATTACTATGGGGGATGGCAGGCTACATTACTATGGGGGATGGCAGGCTACATTACTATGGGGGAATGGCAGGCTACATTACTATGGGGGGATGGCAGGCTACATTACTATGGGGGGATGGCAGGATACATTACTACGGGGGTTGGCAGGATACATTATTATGGGAAGATGACAGACTATATTACTATGGGGGATGGCAGGCTACATTACTATGGGGGAATGGCAGGCTACATTACTATGGGGGGATGGCAGGCTACATTACGGGGGTTGGCAGGATACATTATTATGGGAAGATGACAGACTATATTACTATGGGGGATGGCAGGCTACATTACTATGGGGGGATGGCAGGCTACATTACTATGGGGGGATGGCAGGCTACATTACGGGAATTGGCAGGATACATTATTATGGGTGGATGACAGGCTATATCACTATGGGGGGATGGCAGGCTACATTACTACGGGGGTTGGCAGGATACATTTTTATGGGTGGATGACAGGCTACATTACTACGGGGGTTGACAGGATACATTATTATGGGTGGATGACAGGCTATATTACTATGGGGGAGTGGCAGGCTACATTACTATGGGGGGATGGCAGGCTACATTACTATGGGGGGGGGATGGCAGGCTACATTAATATGGGGGATGGCAGGCTACATTACTATGAGGGATGGCAGGCTACATTACTATGGGGGATGGCAGGCTACATTACTATGGGGGATGGCAGGCTACATTACTATGGGGGATGGCAGGCTATATTACTATGGGGGTTGTCAGGCTACATTACTATGGGGGGATGGCAGGCTACATTACTATGGGTGGGATGGCAAGCTACATTACTATGGGGGATGGCAGGCTACATTACTATGGGGGAGTGGCAGGCTACATTACTATGGGGGGATGACAGGCTACATTACTATGGGGGATGGCAGGCTACATTACTATGGGGGATGGCAGGCTACATTACTATGGGGGATGGCAGGCTACATTACTATGGGGGGATGGCAGGCTACATTACTATGAGGGGATAGCAGGCTACATTACTATGAGGGGATAGCAGGCTACATTACTATGAGGGGATAGCAGGCTACATTACTATGAGGGGATAGCAGGCTACATTACTATGGGGGGATGGCAGGCTACATTACTATGGGGGATGGCAGGCTACATTACTATGGGGGAATGGCAGGCTACATTACTATGGGAAGATGACAGACTATATTACTATGGGGGATGGCAGGCTACATTACTATGGGGGAATGGCAGGCTACATTACTATGGGGGGATGGCAGGCTACATTACGGGGGTTGTCAGGATACATTATTATGGGAAGATGACAGACTATATTACTATGGGGGATGGCAGGCTACATTACTATGGGGGGATGGCAGGCTACATTACTATGGGGGAGTGGCAGGCTACATTACTATGGGGGGGATGGCAGGCTACATTACGGGAATTGGCAGGATACATTATTATGGGTGGATGACAGGCTATATCACTATGGGGGGATGGCAGGCTACATTACGGGGGTTGGCAGGATACATTATTATGGGAAGATGACAGACTATATTACTATGGGGGATGGCAGGCTACATTACTATGGGGGGATGGCAGGCTACATTACTATGGGGGGATGGCAGGCTACATTACGGGAATTGGCAGGATACATTATTATGGGTGGATGACAGGCTATATCACTATGGGGGGATGGCAGGCTACATTACTACGGGGGTTGGCAGGATACATTTTTATGGGTGGATGACAGGCTACATTACTACGGGGGTTGACAGGATACATTATTATGGGTGGATGACAGGCTATATTACTATGGGGGAGTGGCAGGCTACATTACTATGGGGGGATGGCAGGCTACATTACTATGGGGGGGGGATGGCAGGCTACATTAATATGGGGGATGGCAGGCTACATTACTATGAGGGATGGCAGGCTGCATTACTATGGGGGATGGCAGGCTACATTACTATGGGGGATGGCAGGCTACATTACTATGGGGGATGGCAGGCTATATTACTATGGGGGTTGTCAGGCTACATTACTATGGGGGGATGGCAGGCTACATTACTATGGGGGATGGCAGGCTACATTACTATGGGGGATGGCAGGCTACATTACTATGGGGGATGGCAGGCTACATTACTATGGGGGATGGCAGGCTACATTACTATGGGGGATGGCAGGCTATATTACTATGGGGGTTGTCAGGCTACATTACTATGGGGGGATGACAGGCTACATTACTATGGGGGATGGCAGGCTACATTACTATGGGGGATGGCAGGCTACATTACTATGGGGGATGGCAGGCTACATTACTATGGGGGGATGGCAGGCTACATTACTATGAGGGGATAGCAGGCTACATTACTATGAGGGGATAGCAGGCTACATTACTATGAGGGGATAGCAGGCTACATTACTATGAGGGGATAGCAGGCTACATTACTATGGGGGGATGGCAGGCTACATTACTATGGGGGATGGCAGGCTACATTACTATGGGGGAATGGCAGGCTACATTACTATGGGAAGATGACAGACTATATTACTATGGGGGATGGCAGGCTACATTACTATGGGGGAATGGCAGGCTACATTACTATGGGGGGATGGCAGGCTACATTACGGGGGTTGTCAGGATACATTATTATGGGAAGATGACAGACTATATTACTATGGGGGATGGCAGGCTACATTACTATGGGGGGATGGCAGGCTACATTACTATGGGGGAGTGGCAGGCTACATTACTATGGGGGGGATGGCAGGCTACATTACGGGAATTGGCAGGATACATTATTATGGGTGGATGACAGGCTATATCACTATGGGGGGATGGCAGGCTACATTACTACGGGGGTTGGCAGGATACATTATTATGGGTGGATGACAGGCTACATTACTACGGGGGTTGACAGGATACATTATTATGGGTGGATGACAGGCTATATTACTATGGGGGGATGGCAGGCTACATTACTATGGGTGGGATGGCAAGCTACATTACTATGGGGGATGGCAGGCTACATTACTATGGGGGATGGCAGGCTACATTACTATGGGGGGATAGCAGGCTACATTACTATGAGGGGATAGCAGGCTACATTACTATGGGGGGATGGCAGGCTACATTACTATGGGGGATGGCAGGCTACATTACTATGGGGGAATGGCAGGCTACATTACTATGGGAAGATGACAGACTATATTACTATGGGGGATGGCAGGCTACATTACTATGGGGGAATGGCAGGCTACATTACTATGGGGGGATGGCAGGCTACATTACGGGGGTTGTCAGGATACATTATTATGGGAAGATGACAGACTATATTACTATGGGGGATGGCAGGCTACATTACTATGGGGGAGTGGTAGGCTACATTACTATCGGGGGCTGCTCTGCAGCCAGGGACAAACACACAGTAGGCTGAGATCTTGAAAAGAACTGATGGTTCCTTAATTAGAAGAACATTAGCATAGCAAATGACATGATGGTAATAAACTCCTTCCTTCATAAGGCCAGCAAGCTGTGTATTGGCTGGCGGTAGCCTTAGAAAAAGTCCTTGGCTAGCAGGAACCTCAGCCTGGACTAGTTGTCAGCAGGATTGGCAAGTATCTCTGGTGATAATTTTCGGCTCTGCTGCATCGAAAGCACAGAATAACAATCTTTGTGTAGATCAGATCACTCAACATGGAGAGAACACTGAAGACTAAGGGCCACATTTATCACTTTTGTGCGCCTAAGTGTAGTAGTTGTTCTGTTTTGACAGAATTATCACAAGCTAAAACCATCTGTGATAAGTATATTTCCTGCCTCTTATAAATCACTTTACTTTAACACAGTTTAGGCGCAATTTTGGCGCAGTTTAGGCGCAATATTAGATTCAGGCAGTTACATGTGATCCTGCTACAAGCTCCTTTCTGCTTCTCCCACAGCCCAGAATGAAGATAACACTCACAGCAGCACCCAGGTGTGTGACACCCAGCACCCAGTGACCTCCTCAGCAGGGGCTTCTCCTGGAGGGGATCCCCCAGTGCTGGTCTCCTGCTGCACCCCTGTAATTCTGCACAGTATCCCCCTCAGACACACTGGTGATACTGTGCAGAATGACATGGGGGACACTTGTCTGTAGTATCTGCAACATTCTGCAAAGTTCTCTTCTCTCTTGCTCTGAGCTCAGGATTTTGCAGAATGTTTTGTAAATAGAAGGTGATGAACTGTAAATAGAGTCTGCAGCTCCTGTCTGCAGTGTATCTAATGTATCTATTATATGTACTAGTGTCTGTAATGTATCTAATGTCTGTATTATCTGTTCCAGTGTCTGGCTGAGCTCTGCTGCTAGAAATGAGCTCTTCTGCAAAGGGGCTCAGTGCTTTCTTCTCAGTTAACGCCACCTTCGGGCTGGAGTGTTTTTGCGCCCGTTTTTGCGCCTAAATGAAAACGTTGCAAGTGATGAATATCATTAGGCGCAGCAAAACATCTGGATTGGTAAGATAGATGAGGGAAGGCTGGTTATTTTTGCTGCGTGGCTAATTTGACGTTTAATCGCAAAAATGGCGCAAAAACGGTGCGCCTGAATGAAAAGGCGCAAAAACAACAGAAAAAACGAGTGATACATGTGGCCCTAAGCCTTCAGACAAAGACTGTGACCAAGAGCCCTAACCGAGCCTATATTTATAAACTTTCTCTATCTAGACACTCTGGGGTGCCAGCCAATGAGTCCCCTGCTAAGCCTCAGGAAAGTTACAATTTAGTGTAAATAGATTTAACAGACATATGATATAGTGTGACTTTATGGAGGTTGTGGGGACATTACTGGAGGCTGTGGGGGAAATTACTTTTTGGGTGTTCTGCTTGCTCTGTAAGAGACTGCTTGCAGATAAGACACTATGTACAATCTACTCAGCTTCATCGACATTATGCTGCCTGTAGACAGGATAGGACACTATGTACAAATAGCTCAGCTCCTTCTTCTCTATAACATGCTACTAGTAGATATGACACTATGTACAGCATGTTATAGAGCAGCAGGTGCAAATGGAATAGAAAGTGTCAGGTTTTCAGGTGCCATCAATAAGCAAAGTCTCTAACTATTCATTTACAAACAGATCCTATAAAGGGTTGGGTTGTTGTCCATGTAAGGGCCATTCACCATCTCTTTATCTATAAGACATTCCATGAAAATTCTGGAATGATAACACAGACAGTTACAATATACAGACATGTTTTCTCCACCAAAAATAACGTGCTACAAGTTCGAATAAAATATCCCAAATAAAGTATCTAACAGAAATTGTAAACAGCTACAAAAGAACAAAGACAAAATAAATTACTAATTTAGAGAAATATTATGTGACCTGCTGGCAACCACCTTTGTGTTCTCCTGTTCCACGTCCTACAGCACTTCCGGTTGATAAGGTGGCTTAGTGGTAACCTACCTTTACACCACTCCCATGTCTGTGGTTGGAGGGTGTACGGAAGTAAGTGGGTCACGTGAGCTGCAGCTCATTCTAGGAGAAGGACAGAAAAAGTGCAACCCAAGCTACACCTGGACGGCAGTGTCTGGAAGGAACACCGATGGAAATATTAGTTGGATAGTCAGGAAAAACGAAAATGTAGACTCCACCACCCAAAGTTTAAAACTGTAAGATCTCTAAAATTCTCCCTAATTTTTTTCCCACATATGGATGATTTTTCTTACCCTGCTAACCATTACCACTTTAACTCATGGAATATACCAGAGCCAGTAGTGGATTATAATTTAGGCAGTTTGGGGAGTACCCTAGGGTCTAAACTTTCTACGGGATACATGACCACCCAAACCATCCAACAAATTTTATACTGAGAAGGATCTTCACCCATGAAAGTCTAATACAACTGTTCCTGCTCTCAATATACATGCACAAAAGAGCCGTTTCAGGACCTTTCACGGTCCCCCAAGTGTTCTGAAACCACAGATTGAAAGCAGCAGAAGGGAAATGTCCTCCAGTCCCCAAGAAGCTGATTCTAGTACCAGATGCAGGAAGTGATTCCAGACTTGTAGGGGCCATAATATCCATACAGCCCAGGGCCCATGGTGGTCTTAGTCCACCCCTGACCATAGCACACCCACAAATATCCCTGATAAGAGTAACATCATGAAAAGGTGACCACCTGTTATGTCACATATAGCTTGTTGGGTTGGTGGAGGCTCTCCAAACCCTCTCCAGAATATGGGTTTTGTCCTCTCCACCATCCCGGCCTGATACATGTAATAGTATCATCCATCACACCACAGTCTGTAACATCTCAGGAGAAGCCATGATTAGACAGGAGATAATTTAGAAGCCCCTGAACTATCAGCCTCTTCATAATCCTGGCCTGAATCACGTAGTCGTATGATCCAATTTCTCCATTGTCCTTCAGATCTCAGGAGGGGCCATGCTTAGACTGGAGATGATTTAGAAGCCTAACAAAGACCATGACAAATGTTTACGGGGTCGGGTGAAGTTGTCTTTTCCTGTCATAAGACTTTGAATACAATCTTCAGACTGTCATAAGTGGAAATGATTTCCTTCCATTTAGTGTTTTATGACTTTATTTATGCCACCTTTGTAGTGTTTTATGTGTTGGTGACAGGTCTATAAAAACTTCTGTCCCAGAGGGATTTGTGTGGTGCCGGAGCTGGTGAATTGCTAATACTTTCATCATATGACCTGCACTTCCTAATTTAGAATAAGACTGAGGTTTCAGCTTCTTTTTGCTCATTGAAGGGGTTTCCTGGGCTAAGAATATTGTTGAGGGTCCATCAAGCAGACCACCGGATGAGCTGCGTTTTCAGAAAACCCTCGGAGGCTAAGACAAGGAGATAAAAAACTAAAAGATACACACCCTGCTTTGTCTCATCCCATGGCAAAGCCTCTGGTTAGTATGTTAAAGGCCCTGTTGTGAGTTACTGTACATGGTCCCTTGTCATCAATAAATGGCCTCACCGGTCATAGGAGCAAAAACGGGGATGTATATGAGTGAGGCCACTGATTGTTACATCGGAGACATGTGATCACCAAAACGTCTGGCCCATCCAGGAGTGTCAATAAAGTGAAAACACTTGATGAAACTTGGGGCTGGAGCAGAGTCCAGTAAGTTTTACCCCCTAAGGTTTTCCGTTTAAATGGAAATAAAACTTTTACCATCCTGCCTCTTATTAATCACTTTACTTTGGGTGCAACATAGGCACAATGGGGCAGATATACTTACCCGGCCCATTCGCGATCCAGTGGCGCGTTCTCTGCGGTGGATTCGGGTCCGTCCGGGATTTACTAAGGCAGTTCCTCCGACGTCCACCAGGTGGCGCTGCTGCACTGAAGAGCATCGGAATGCACTCAAGTACACCAAGCCGGGCTGAGTGAAGGTAAGTGCAAGCTCCGCGACACTTTTTTTTTTTTAAATGCGACGTGTTTTCAGAATCTGTCAGGTTTTCGTTTCGCCCCCGATTTCCGTCGCGTGCATGCCAGCGCCGATGCGGCCAAATCCGATCGCGTGCGCCAAAATCCCGGGGCAATACAGGGAAAATCTGCGCAAATCGGAAATATTCGGGTAACATGTCGGGAAAATGTGAATGACCCCCAATGTTAGATTCGGGCACTTACATGTGATCCTGCTACAAGCTCCTCTCTGCTTCTCCCACACACTCCAGCATGAGAATGACCCTCACAGCAGCACCCAGGTGTATGACACCTTGCACCCAGTGACCTCCTCAGCAGGGGCTTCTCCTGGAGGGGATCCCCCAGTGCTGATCTTCTGCTGCCCCCCCCCCCCCCCTGTAATTCTGCTCAGTATCCTCCTCACACACCAGTGTGGTCTTCCTGCTACACGGAGAAACTTCTGTGTCCTGTCTCTACCCCTCTCCCCACATTTCCTTGCTGCTTTGAGCTTTTGCTGAATATTTGTAAACAGAAGCTCCTTAACTATAAACAGAGGCTGCATAAAGTGTGAACACTGGCTGAGCTCTGCTGCTGTACTATACTATAAGAAGAGCACTTAGGATCTTGCTTCTCCGTTTTTTCTCATTGTTTTTGCTCCAAAATTGCACCTTAATGAAAAATCCCTATTGATTACTCCTAGGACACGCAGCAAAATATCTGGATAAAGGAGAGAAAATGGTTATTTTTGATGCTCTGCTAGTTTGTTTTTGCAAAACTGGCGCAAAAGTACCGAGATAAAATAAAAAGTTGCTAGAACAAGAACAAAAACAAGTGATACATCTGGCCAATTATCTATTTGGTGAATGATAGATAGAAAGAAATATGAGATCGATAGATAGATAAATATATAGAAATCTTCCGGCGATTCACTAAGGTAGTGCGCCTGATATCCACCAGGTGCTGCTGCTGCGCTGAAGTCGGCCGGAGTTCGCCGGAGTTTACCATCCTATGCTGGGTGCAGGTAAGCGTGTGTGAAGTGACACATTTTTTAAAAAAAATATACAGCGGTTTTTCCAAATCCGTCGGGTTTTCCGACGGCCACGCCCCCAATTTCCGTCGCATGCATGACAGCGCCGATGCACCACAATCCGATCACTTGCGCCAAAAACAATTGGCAATTCGGCGCAAACCGGTAATTTTTGGGAAACCTGATGAAAAAGAGCTATTCGGGCCCTTAGTAAATGACCCCCAATGGGTCAGATGTATCACCTTTTTTTTGTTGTTTTTGCTCCTTTTCTTAGTGTCGCACTGTTTTTGCGCCAGCTTTGCGACTAAACAACAAGCTAGCCACGCAGCAAAAATTACCATATCTTCCTCATTTATCTGTCCAATCCAGATGTTTTACTGCACCTAATAATATTCATCAGTTGTGATTTTTCAATCATTTGGCGTAAACTGAGAAGCAGCACTGAGCTCTTATCCCCAGGAACAGAGCTCAGCAGACACTATAAACACTACCTGCAGCCTCTGTTTACAGTTCATGACCTTCTATTTACAAACAATCTGCAAAAGCAGCAGCTCACAGCAAGAGAGAAGAGAAGTGTGTAGCATTTTGCAGATACTACAGAGAATTGTCCCCATGTGCCAGGATAGAAGAGAAGTGTGTAGGAGCTGCAGACAGAACATAGAAGGTTCCCTCGTGTAGCAGGATAGAAGAGAAGTGAGTGGGAGCTGCAGACAGGACAGAGAAGTGTCCCCCGTGTAGCAGGATAGAAGAGAAGTGAGTGGGAGCTGCAGACAGGACAGAGAAGTGTCCCCATGTAGCAGGATAGAAGAGAAGTGAGTGGGAGCTGCAGACAGTACAGAGAAGTGTCCCCCGTGTAGCAGGATAGAAGAGAAATGAGAAGAAGCTGCAGACAGGACAGAGAAGTGTCCCGTGTAGCAGGATGACCACACTGGTGTCCGAGGGGGATACTGTGCAGAATTACAAGGGAGCAGCAGAAGATCAGCACTGGGGATCCCCTCCAAGAGAAGCCCCTGCTGAGGAGATCACTGGGTGCTGGGTGTCACACACCTGGGTGCTGCTGTGGGGGTCATTCTCATGCTGGGGTGCGGGGGAGAAGCAGAGAGGAGCTTGTAGGAGGATCACATGTAAGAGAGCCAATCAAACATTGCGCCTAAACTGCACCTAAAGTAAAGTGATTAATAAGAGGCAGGAACTCATCCCAGATGGTTGTAGCTTGTGATAATTCAGGCGCAACAAATGCACCAGAATAGAGGCGCCACTACTACACTTAAACGCAGAACAGTGATACATCTGGCCCAATACTTTTCTTTACTTCATGCTCTTCTATTCATTGTTCTTCCAGGTTTCACTTACAGTAAGTATTTCAGCAGAGTCTCCTGGCTTAGAGGGAGTGTCTGTCTGACCAGACCCCTTTCTTTCTGCAGTGTCATCCATATCTGGGGAAACCCATTAAATACGGGCTGCCCTCTCTGCCTTTATCAGTCTCTTGCAGGACCTGACTGCTACATACGTTACTGACATCATGGCGTATGACACAAATATGAGGTTTAAGTTTTCCATATTGGCCATCGGACTCCAGGTCCTTCTTATTGTATTATTCGGAGTATTTGTGCGATATGATACAGAAAGCCATGTCACCTCCCCAAATGCCACCCACAGGGATGATGAATTTGTCGACTTATATCCATGTGAGTATTCATTTCAATCTACTTGTGTCATTTTTTTTAGAATTTTTCTAATTCATAAAAATGTAATATATGCGGAATATTTATGAATAATAGAAATCATTGAAGTGATACATTGTAATTAATTTGTAATTAGTTATAAAATAATAAACTTTACATGTAAAATGCTGGTTTCAAGTCCACAAAAAACTAACAATATATATACATTGATATTAAATACTCGCTAAATAGGGTTTAATGCTAATTCCAAATAATTTTCCTATTATGTATGAATTCTTTTTGTTTAATGATTTATTTTTTATTTATTTTATTAAATATAAATATTTATTATTTTAATATTATGAATTTTTTAAATGTCATTTTTTTAATTTATTTATATATCATATAATATATAAATTATATAATTATATCATTTTATAATAATTAATTATTAGTTTTTATACTTACTGTGTAATTACATTCCACTGATACGAAGTATCGCTGCCAAAACCAAAAATACATTTTATCACAGGAAATATTGCACAAGAAAATAGTCGGACTGTGTCTAATTACATCCACGGAGCAGGATTTCCTCCTCAGTGATAACTTTCCAGAGGGTGAAATTTTACGTTACGAGAAAAGCCATTGACTTGAGTGATAGTGTGTGATGATAAGTGACGATAGGTGAAAGGCTCGGAATCTACTCGAAAAAAATAAATATGATATATTATAAAAAGATATATTTTTATCTTGGGGAATTTTTTTATTTCTTTATTGTACTCCATTATTTTTTATATCTTGCACATTAAAAATATCCATAATAACATAACAAAATCACCAATATTATCTAAAATATTCCACTCTTATATATGTCATTTTACATCTCCCATTGTAAGATAGGTTTTAGAATTCAGATAATGTTTTTTTAAAAAAAAAAGGATCTCAAATATTCCCCTATAATATATTATACATTGATGATTAGTTGGTAATTTTGGGTAATTTTATGTATAAGATTTGTTCTAATTTTACACATGGGCCGTTGTTTTACGCTTCCGTATCATCTAATGTTACATCTGTTGTATGATCTTCCTGTTGCATGTAAGTGCTGATCTTGCGACACAAATTCCGCGGTTTTTCCGAATCCGTCTTGTTGTCTGACGGCCAAGCCCCCCGATTTCTGTTGCGTGAAAGCCGCCGCCGATGCACCAAATTCCGATCGCGTGCACCAAAATCCCGGGGCAATTCGGCGCAAATCGGAAATCGTCGGGAAACCCAACGAAAGTGCGCGATTCGGACCATTAGTAAATGAGCCCCAATGAGCTCTATATAAGAAGTATCAATTCTGAATCGCCTAAATAAAATTTGGGCCCCAGTGTAATTGATGGCCATGCACAACACTAGTTTCTTTAGAGTATATAAAAGAACACAGATAACTGCAAGGTGCATGAGGATCGGGGGTTTCACACATTGGTGGGATGCAGGTGGATTTATGCATTTGGGGGATCCCAATGCCCTGGGGGTCCTACTTATATGGCAGAAGGGTTCTTTGCTGTATCAGGATCCTGGTCTTAACTTAGACCCCCAACCAGACAAATACAATGGGGGAGATTTATCAAGCTGGAATTCTGGAGTAATTTGCATTGAAATGGCTTATGCCACATTTATTAAAGGAAACTTACCACTTGAAGTGGTAGGTATAAGAAGGAAATACCGAGCACCAGGTCAGGGTGAGCTGGTGCCGGAGCTTATTTTTGTTAGTGTTTTAAACCGCAGTATCGCAGTTTAAAACACTTTTTAAACTTTATGGCCGAAGGGAGGTACGCGCTCGGCGTTTACCATGCGCGCGGCTCTCCTTCACTTCCTATGTGGTTGCGTGCATGGTAAGCACCAAGCGCGTACCTCCCTGCGCCAAAGCAGCTTCGGCCATAAAGTTTAAAAAGTGTTTTAAACCGCGATACAGCGGTTTAAAACACTAACAAAAATAAGCTCCGGCACCAGCTCATCCTGAGCTGGTGCTTGGTAGTTCCTTCTTATACCTGCCATTTCAAGTGGTAGGTTTCCTTTAATGGTTTTCGATGATTCTTGGGTGTTTTCCAACTTGTCTAAAAAAACGAAACGGCCCCTGGAACAGGGGCGTGGCTTTGTTCGTGCGCCAGAAACTAGACAAACCAATAGCTGGTCCATAGACTCCATAGTCATAAACTACAACAGATCAGTCATCCAGCATGAATATCTGGCACAGAGTATGACTGTGGAGTCTTACTTTGCATTGATCTATTCACTGACCTCTTCCAATGCATGCAACTTTTTCTTTAGAGGGAACCTGGCACCATTTCACAAATAAGCCTAATAACAAGCTCCCATAGTAGTAGCCACACTGTCTTTAGCTCAAAATGCATAGTTCCTATCCCAAGAAATGAAGTTTGTAAGTCTACCGGACAGCCTGCCTGAAGGCGCAGGGTGTCCCTAGAGCCTGTGCTACTCATGCAAGGCAGTGTGTTTCTCACCTCACGTTTGCTCTTCCCCACAGACATGAGATAAGAGACAAATAGGCTTAAAACTTAATTTTCTGGGGATAGGAACTATGCATTTTTTTTAGCTATTAATAAATAAGATAGTATAGTGCTATGGGATCTTGTTATGAGACTTATTAGTGAATCTGGGGACAGGTTCCCTTTCATAGGACTTTTCATCAGCTTCACCAACCCCATTGCCTTGCATCATATTTCCCACTGATTCTGATGCAGTTTGAATTTTCTTTCTATCCCCCACCATTCCTGAGAGATGAATGTCAACATTTTTGAACTTTTTACTGTCAGATGCCATGTGGTCTGCACCTGTCCACAACCACACATATGACAATAGAAAACCTAATAAGCATTTTTGGTACTGTAACTAAATCGAAACAGGGGTGTGACTAGGAGAGGCTGGGCCCCATAGCAGATTTCTGCATGGGCCCCCCTTTCCCTTAAAAAAATCAATACATATTTAGGCTGCATTTTTAGGCCGGACGGGCGATCCAGGAGATGTGGGTGGGCCAGGAGAGAGGTGGGCGGTAGCCGGAACACAGCGGGAGGGGCCTGGGGGCACGACCTGGCAGGCACCCAGCAGCGCGTCCCACCAAGGGGCTGATGCAAAGCACTAAAGGGTCACAGAGACCGTGCTGGCCCCTGAACCTCATGGGCCCCATAGCAGCCACTAAGGCTGCTACGGCGGGAGTTACGCTACTGGAAAAAATGCTAATTAGGATCTCTACTGTCAGATGGGTGCCTGAAGAAGATAGTTTGGCTCCGTCTGGTTGGCCATATGATATTGACTAATCAATAATGACAGGTACTGGAAGAATTGATGGAGGTGGAGAAAAGAGATGCTACAAGTACATTGCTCTATTCAGCTGCAGTACATAGTAGTGGGAGGGGGGCATGCTGAATAATCATAGAACAGACTTCAATCTGTGGCACCTAGTAGTGTGGTATATACCTGGTGGTCCAGCAATGCATGTAACCCCCATCCCCCACTTTTTGTATGTGTGATTGATTTTGCTAGACCAGTCACCCATCCTGACACGTCTGTTGGAAAAAGGAGCAAAAAATTGTGCAAATACCCCAATGCGCCCAAAATGTCACTCTTTTTAGCTGATTTTGCATATGATTTGGAACATGTTTTTCAGCTGAGTTTTAACCCCTTCAGGACTAAACCATTTTGGTCTTTAGGACCAAGCCCTAATTTTTTTAAATCTGCCCTTCGTCCCTATAAGTGGTTATAGCTTTGAAACGCTTTAACATATGCTGGATATTTTGAGAATGTTTTCTCGTGACACATTGTGCATCAAATTAGTTGAAAATTTTGTTTTTGTTTATTAAAATTTTTACAAAAATTCAAAAATTTCCAAAATCTCCATTTTCAAATTCTTTGCTTTTCAGGCTGCTAGTCAGAGCACCCAAATAACTTTATTACTAACATTTCCCAGAAGTCTTCTTTATATTCGTGTGGTTTTTTATGATTCTTCTCATATTTCTAGGTTGTTAGGAGGTTTAGAATTTTGGGCACAATTTTTTGAAAATTGACAAAACCCATATTTATAGAGACTTGTGCAGTTTTAAGTGACTTTGAGAGGAATAAATAATAGTAAAGCCCTGTAAATTATTCCAGTATAGAAATGACACCCCTCAATGTATGATAACCAACTTTAAGAAGTTTGTTAACCCTTTAGGTGTCTCACAGGTTAAAAAAATTGAGGTGTAATTTACAAACTGTCATTTTTTTTTTTTTGAAAATACATTCATTTTGGCCCAAATATTAAACATTCACAAAGGAGTGAATCACAAAAAACTGCACAAAGTTTTATACCCAATTTCACCTGCGTATGAAGATGCCCCGCATGTGGTGGTAACTGCTGTGTGGGCATAGAACGGAAGTAGCACCATTTAGCGCCATTCAGGGCGGGGTATTGAACGGAAGGAGGCGCCATTCAGTGCAGATTTGCCTTGTCATATTTTTCAGGCTTTCAAATATATTTTATTAATGTGGATGCATGGGGGCTTATTTTTTTGAGAGATGAGATCCACTTTTCAGGTACCGTATTTTTCGGACTACAAGGCGCACTAAAAATCCTTTGATTTTCTCAGAAATCAAAAGTGCGCCTTATATATGAACCGTACTAACAGACAACAGCTGCCTTGAACTGTGCACAGGTCTGCCACCTGCTGGTCATTCATCCTGATAATCAGGTGCACCTTATAATCCGGTGCACCTTATATATGAACCGTACTTACAGACAACAGCTGCCTAGAACTGTGCACAGGTCTGCCACCTGCTGGTCATTCATCCTTATAATCAGGTGCGCCTTATAGTCCAGTTCGCCTTATACATGAACCGTACTTACAGACAACAGCTGCCTTGAACTGTGCACAGGTCTGCCACCTGCTGGTCATTCATCCTTATAAGCAGGTGCGCCTTATAATCCGGTGCACCTTATATATGAACCTAGACGTTTTAGCAGGCATTTATTGATGGTGCGCCTTATACTCCGGTGTGCCTTATAGTCCGAAAAATACTGTACATCGTTTAGGGGGATTCAATAGCTAATTGATGAGATTTTATTAACTCTTTCTTGGTGGGGGTTAAGAAAATCATAAATTCTGGTTTAAGGTTTTTATTTATTTATTATTTTGTTGCCCATTCACGTTCAATAAAAATAATATCAAAACACGAAGGAAAAATAGCTTCGCCCACTTGGCTTGTGCATAGGGAGAAGCATATGTTATTCTTATTCTATGGGTCATCACGATTCTGGTGATACCCCATTTTTATAGCTCTTTATGGTGGATTTGTTTTACAGAACTCATTTGTTGAGAAATTTGTCTGTTTTTGCAGTTTTATTTTTTGTTTACAGAGCTCTGTTTCAGGGCTTGTTTTTTGTGGAACAATCTGTACTTTTTATTGGTATCATGTCGGGGTAAATGTTACTTTTTGATCACTTTTTATCCTGTTTGGTTCATGGTTGGATGTGAAAATATTATAGTTTTTTTTGCAAGGTTCACGCTGTGG
The DNA here is from genome assembly GCF_040894005.1 of Engystomops pustulosus. Classification (NCBI taxonomy): domain Eukaryota; kingdom Metazoa; phylum Chordata; class Amphibia; order Anura; family Leptodactylidae; genus Engystomops; species Engystomops pustulosus. The sequence goes on from NC_092413.1 coordinate 214,824,257, forward strand.
GTTCAGAGTAATTGCCCTGCTTTGATCTAATATTCATGAATACTATCATAAGGTCCTGGCAGGGCGATTGTTCATGGACAGATAGGGATCACATGACCCTCCATCTACAGCCATTTTATGGACAGGAATCTCTGGCTGATGAGGTAACAGACAGGGGGCTTCACTTTACACATGAAGAAAGTGGAGCAGAACTATTAATAGATGTATATTGGTAGGTATAGGTATAGGATTGGTACCTAGTACCCTGCCCCACACATTAGAAAAACATAAGGTAAAGTAGCCAATCCCTTTAACACATTGGTCTTCATGTAGAAAATGAACAGAGAAGGGGCCAATGTGTAGAACCTCTGGAGAACATTGTAGGACATGGCCTTGTATGACATCCAGTAGATGTTGGTAGAGTCCAATGGGGTCCCTTCTACAAAACTAATGGAGGTGCAAAAGAACTCCCCCAAAAGAATCCCCCCAAGACAACCTCTCAAGAAAACCCCCAAGACAACCCCTTAAGAGAACCCCCCAAGACAACCCCTCAAGACAACCCCTCAAGAGAACCCCCCAAGACAACCCCTCAAGAGAACCCCCCAAGACAACCCCTTAAGAGAACCCCCCAAGACAACCCCTCAAGAGAACCCCCCAAGACAACCCCCCAAGAGAACCCCTCAAGAGAACCCCCCAAGAGAACCCCTCATTGTGGGAATGGTTAGTCATCTTTCTTTTCGCTTTCCGATAACACTTGACTGTATTGTATCACAATGGTCATGACACAACGTGCGTAGATGGAGCTGTTTTTTCCCATTCACAGAATTCCTTAATTAATAAAACAATTAGGGCGCGAGTTCAGGAGGTTCTTATCACAAATCCTTGGAGAATAGAGAATAAATTAAGAGACTTTTCCTCGCTCATGATTTTCCTTTCCTTTCTGGCATCAGGATGATGGAAACTCCTCGGGACACATGATGACTTCTTTTGTGCCGAGGTCTCCTGAAGAACATAAGTCACGGGGCTTTGCCTTTCTCATATTGTTCTGTGTTCTCCTACATCTCTGCCATGACGTGTGTGGAGTCCAGTGCGGAAATTAGTTACAGATAAAAGCTTCATCCTCTGTCTATAACTTATACTGATAATCGTTATGTTCTCAATACTGAATCCAGCAGAATATTCCGACATCGGAGAAACTGCAATGGTCTTACCAATGCTGCTTAGGTTAAATCAATAATACACACAGTGATGTCACAGTACAGGGATAATACACATAGTGATGTCACAGTACAGAGATAATACACACAGTGATGTCACAGTACAGGGATAATACACACAGTGATGTCACAGTACAGGGATAATACACACAGTGATGTCACAGTACAGGGATAATACACACAGTGATGTCACAGTACAGGGATAATACACATAGTGATGTCACAGTACAGGGATAATACACACAGTGATGTCACCGTACAGGGATAATACACACAGTGATGTCACAGTACAGGGATAATACACACAGTGATGTCACAGTACAGGGATAATACACACAGTGATGTCACAGTACAGGGATAATACACACAGTGATGTCACAGTATAGGATAACACACACAGTGATGTCACAGTACAGAGATAATACACACAGTGATGTCACAGTACAGGGATAATACACACAGTGATGTCACAGTACAGGGATACTACACACAGTGATGTCACAGTACAGGGATAATACACACAGTGATGTCACAGTACAGGGATAATACACATAGTGATGTCACAGTACAGAGATAATACACACAGTGATGTCACAGTACAGGGATAATACACACAGTGATGTCACAGTACATGGATAATACACATAGTGATGTCACAGTACAGGGATAATACACACAGTGATGTCACAGTACAGGGATAATACACACAGTGATGTCACAGTACAGGGATAATACACACAGTGATGTCACAGTACAGAGATAATACACACAGTGATGTCACAGTACAGGGATAATACACATAGTGATGTCACAGTACAGGGATAATACACATACTGATGTCACAGTACAGGGATAATACACACACAGTGATGTCACAGTACAGGATAATACACACAGTGATGTCACAGTACAGGGATAATACACACAGCGATGCCACAGTACAGGGATAATACACACAGTGATGTCACAGTACATAGATAATACACACAGTGATGTCACAGTACAGGGATAATACACACAGTGATGTCACAGTGCAGGGATAATACACACAGTGATGTCACAGTACAGAGATAATACACACAGTGATGTCACAGTACAAGGATAATACACACAGTGATGTCACAGTACAGGCATAATACACACTGCGATGCCACAGTACAGGGGATAATACACACAGTGATGTCACAGTACAGGCATAATACACACTGCGATGCCACAGTACAGGGATAATACACACAGCGATGCCACAGTACAGGGGATAATACACACAGTGATGTCACAGTACAGGGATAATACACACAGCGATGTCACAGTACAGAGATAATACACACAGTGATGTCACAGTACAGGGATAATACACATAGTGATGTCACAGTACAGGGATAATACACACAGTGATGTCACAGTACAGAGATAATACACACAGTGATGTCACAGTACAGTTATAATTCACACAGTGATGTCACAGTACAGAGATAATACACACAGTGATGTTACAGTACAGGGATAATACACACAGTGATGTCACAGTACAGGGATAATACACATAGTGATGTCACAGTACAGGCATAATACACATAGTGATGTCACAGTACAGGCATAATACACACAGCGATGCCACAGTACAGGGGATAATACACACAGTGATGTCACAGTACAGGGATAATACACACAGTGATGTCACAGTACAGGGATAATACACACAGAGATGTCACAGTACAGGGGATAATACACACAGTGATGTCACAGTACAGGGATAATACACACAGTGATGTCACAGTACAGGCATAATACACACAGTGATGTCACAGTACAATAAAAGAATGTTCAGCTTGTAATTCTAATAATCTTGGATAGAAGTGGATCAGCCAGTTATGTCGCTGGTTTTGAATCTAGAGAAGGAATAATTGTACATCCTGAGATTTTGGCACATGGTGCTGGCAGCATATTCTAAATGCACACGAAAAGACTTTATCTTGATCTTGTATAAACAGAGTTATTAGTAATTGGTGAGATACAAGGTGGGAGAGCAGGTTCTGCTTACTTACTGCTAATGTGTCACTCCCTGGGGTTACACAGATCACTGAGAGTGGACGGGTATTATCAGTGATGCTTCATTACTTTATACAAAAAAGTTCTACAATTTTCTAAAATATTTGGAATTTCAGTTGCTCACAATTTTCAAACTACTATTATCAGATGCACGACAATCCACAGCAGCCAGTCCTGCTGTCACCTATTGTAGTCCTGCTGTCAGCTATTGTAGTCCTGTAGTCCTGCTGTCACCTATTGTAGTCCTGCTGTCAGCTATTGTAGTCCTGTAGTCCTGCTGTCACCTATTGTAGTCCTGCTGTCAGCTATTGTAGTCCTGCTGTCAGCTATTGTAGTCCTGCTGTCAGCTATGGTAGTCCTGTAGTCCTGCTGTCACCTATTGTAGTCCTGCTGTCAGCTATTGTAGTCCTGCTGTCAGCTATTGTAGTCCTGCTGTCAGCTATGGTAGTCCTGTAGTCCTGCTGTCACCTATTGTAGTCCTCTAGTCCTGCTGTCACCTATTGTAGTCCTGCTGTCACCTATGGTAGTCCTGTAGTCCTGCTGTCACCTATTGTAGTCCTCTAGTCCTGCTGTCACCTATTGTAGGCCTGCTGTCACCTATGGTAGTCCTGCTGTCAGCTATGGTAGTCCTGTAGTCCTGCTGTCACCTATTGTAGTCCTGCTGTCACCTATGGTAGTCCTGTAGTCCTGCTGTCACCTATTGTAGTCCTCTAGTCCTGCTGTCACCTATTGTAGGCCTGCTGTCACCTATGGTAGTCCTGTAGTCCTGCTGTCTCCTATTGTAGTCCTGTAGTTCTGCTGTCACCTATGGTAGTCCTGCTGTCACCTATTGTAGTCCTGCTGTCAGCTATGGTAGTCCTGTAGTCCTGCTGTCACCTATTGTAGTCCTGCTGTCACCTATTGTAGTCCTCTAGTCCTGCTGTCACCTATTGTAGTCCTGCTGTCACCTATTGTAGTCCTCTAGTCCTGCTGTCTCCTATTGTAGTCCTGCTGTCACCTATTGTAGTCCTGTAGTTCTGCTGTCACCTATTGTAGTCCTGTAGTCCTGCGGTCAGCTATGGTAGTCCTGTAGTCCTGCTGTCATCTATGGTAGCCCTATAGTCCTGCTGTCAGCTATGGTAGTCCTATTGTCAGCTGTGGTAGTCGTGTAGTACTGCTGCCACCTATTGTAGTTCAGTAGTCCTGCAGACGACTATGGTAGTCGTGTTGTCAGCTATGATAGTCCTGTAGGCTTGCTGTCACCTATGGTAGCCCTGTAGTCCTGCTGTCAGCTATGGTAGTCCTGTAGACGTGCTGTCACCTATGGTAGCCCTGTAGTCCGGCTGTCAGCTATGGTAATCTGGTTGTCAGCTATGGTAGTCCTGTAGACCTGCTGTCACCTATGGTAGCCCTTTAGTCCTGCTGTCACCTATTGTAGTCCGGTAGTCCTGCTGTCAGCTATGGTAGTCCTGTAGTCCTGCTGTCACCTATTGTAGTCCTGTAGTCCTGCTGTCGGCTATGGAAATCAGCTATGATAGTCCTGTAGACTTGCTGTCACCTATGGTAGTCCTGTAGATGTGCTGTCACCTATGGTAGCCCTGTAGTCCTGCTGTCAGCTATGGTAGTCCTGTAGATGTGCTGTCACCTATGGTAATCCTGTAGTCCTGCTGTCAACTATGGTAGTCCTGTAGTCCTGCTGTCACGTATGGTAGCCCTGTAGTCCTGCTGTCAGCTATGGTAGTCTGGTTGTCAGCTATGGTTGTCCTGTAGACCTGCTGTCACCTATTGTAGTCCTGTAGTCCTGCTGTCAGCTATGGTGGTCCTGTTGTTAGTTATGGTAGTCCTGTAGTGCTACAGTCAGCTATGGTAGTCCGGTAGTCCTACTGTCAGCTATGCTAGTCCTGTAGTCCTGCTGTCAGTTATGGTAGTCCGGTAGTCCTGCTGTCAGCTATGGTAGTCTGGTAGTCCTGCTGTCAGTTATGGTAGTCCTGTAATCCTGCTGTCAGCTATGGTAGCCCTGCTGTCATCTCTCCAGCAGTTTGTTTCAATGTTCAGGTTGAATGCTATCCCCTGCTATACAACTCAATACTCCTAAATAAATATTAGAAACTTACTATTAGCTGCAGCGGAATGAGTCTATGACTCTCAGCAGGGCTCCTCTTCCTGATCCTTTCTCCCTTTTCCACACAATATTGTGAGCGGCACTGTGCAGGGAAGATAATTTATGTCATCTAATAAATATCTTTGTCTTCTCAGTTTTCCAGGATGTCCATGTCATGATCTTCGTGGGTTTTGGGTTCTTAATGACATTTTTGAAAAGATATGGCTTCAGCAGCGTCGGTATCAACCTACTTATTGCGGCTTTCGGCCTCCAGTGGGGGGCATTGATGCAAGGCTTGTGGCACTTACATGGAGGGAAGATTGAAATCGGCATCAAAAGGTAACAAGGTTATGGACCTGTAGTATCAACCTCCAGTGTCTAGATATTTGTGTTACATAGTTACCACGCTGCCCTCTAATGGTGCTTTAGTTTAGTATCAGAATGTCCACCTAATTTAGTTAGTGCTGGTGGTCACACATGCCCAGTAGCTCAATTATACCTCAGTCTTGAATCGTCTACCATTCATGATGACTCCTGCCATCTTAGAGGTCAGCCAATAGGAAAAGGGAGTTACGGGTATATCCAGCCCTGGTCATAGATATATATAACAGAAGGTATACACTGGTGGTGTCCATAAGTGTCCATCACCATTGATTCAAGCACAAAGTCCTCCAATGCTCAAAGAACACATGGTAGAAGATTCATGTTATTGTATCTTGTGTATATTTTTCATAATAATTAGATTTTTTGTAATTTTTTTTCTCAGTATGATCAATGCCGATTTCAGTACCGCCACAGTATTAATTTCTTTTGGAGCCGTCCTGGGAAAGACGAGTCCCCTGCAGATGCTTATCATGGCCATCTTTGAGATAACCATATTTGCATGTAATGAACATCTTGTGGCCTTCTTGGGGGTAAGTATCAGAATCATACACTGGGGCAAATTTACATACCCGGTCCATTCGCGATCCAGCAGCGCGTTCTCTGCGGTGGATTCAGGTCTTCCGGCGATCCACTAAGGCAGTTCCTACGACGTCCACCAGGTGTCGCTGCTGAGCTGAAGGCCGCAGAGCCCCGCCAGAGTTCACGATCCTATACCTGGTGAAGGTAAGCGCATGTCCCGTGACACTTTTTCTTTTTTAAATGTGGTGGTTTTTTCAAATCCGTCGGGTTTTCGTTCGGCCACGCCCCTGATTTCCGTTGCGTGCATGCCGGTGCCGATGCGTGCCAAAAAAACGGGGCAATACAGGAAAAATCGCTGCAAATTGGAAATATTTGGGTAACACGTCAGGAAAACGCGAATCAGTGGCCTCAGTGGTACCTAGTGACATAGAATAAGTCCCTGATAACCTGGATTGGGCAAATTGGGTCCTTTGAGGAACCAGAGAATCGTGTGTTTAAAAATAACCCAACTATTCTCCTACAACTCTGAAGAATGCAGAATGGTGAATGCAGCTCTGCAGTATAATACACACCTTACAGTAATAAAAGTAATGCAATACATTCTCATAGTGACTTACTGTAGCTTGTCTGTAGGTTATCTATACTCCTCCTGTCTTGGTATCCTCCAGGCTACAGATATTGGGGCATCGATGGTCATCCACATGTTCGGAGCCTATTTTGGATTGGCAGCTTCCGCTGTTCTCTATCGTTCTGGACTGAAGAAAGGACACGAGCACGAAGGCTCCGTATACCACTCGGATCTCTTTGCAATGATTGGTAAGAAAATAATCACTAAAAATTACTGACAACAAGTGGTCCCCGTCTTTTTTGTGTTGTGTTTTATCTCTGCTTTCCGAATCACAAATAATAATAATGTTAATAATAATAATTTAACTACTTCTACAACTTTAACTAACTACTACAGTAATACTACTGATCCAAATAATACATACTACTGCTTCTTCCATCAACAATGCTACTACACTGATGATAATATAATACTACTAATAATAATAATATAATAATAATGATGATAATAATAACAATACTAATAATAATATCAAACTGATATTATCAGAATTGTTATTATAACAATTATAATTATTATTAATAATATTATTATAATAACAGTAATAATAATAATAATAATAATAATAATAATATAATAATAAAATAATAATAATAATAATAATATCAAAATGATATTATCAGCATTGTAATTATAATTATTATAATAATGATTAATAATATAATAATATTAATTATTATTATTATTAATGATAACAAAATAGAATAGAAAACCCAAACAGACTAATGTTTGCTTATTGAATTAAAAAAAAAAATCTAAAAAAAAGTTATAAAACAACAATAATAATATAATATTAAAAAGGACAAAATTAAAACCTGCATATGGAATATTTAATATACCATACAATAAAGCGTTGTACAATTAAAAAAAAAAGTAATTGGTAGAAATGTGAAAAGGTGATTCTTTATTTTTTTATTTTTTTATTTTAATATTTTATACTGTTTAAACATTAAAATATTAAACATTAAACGTAAAAATACTACAAACATATTGGAGAAAACTTGTATGGCTCCAAAAAGACGTACAGCAACAAGTGCGACTCCTCAGCTCTGCCATTAGATGTCAGTCATTGCTAAACATGAGCAAAGCAGTTTCCATGAGGATTTAACAGTCTAACTTAAATGTGCTGTTAAGATTTAGGATTTTGATTAATGTTCTATATGCCACGATAGCTGCCTGACCTTGGCATCTAAGGGGATCAAATGATCAGAGTCATCTTTATTCCATGTCACTACAGTGGAATTAAGGCTTTCTTGTCAATTTAGACTGTTCTGCAATGACACATGAATCACACAGCAAGATATTCTACGAAGGCCCGCAGATATAATAACCAGCAGAGTGCCCCCATAAACATGATGCCCAGCAGAATGCCCCCAATAATATAATAACCAGCAGAGTGCCCCCATAAACATGATGCCCAGCAGAATGCCCCCAATAATATAATAACCCGCAGAGTGCCCCCATAAAATGATGCCCAGCAGAATGCCCCCAATAATATAATAACCAGCAGAGTGCCCCCATAAACATGATCCCCAGCAGAATGCCCCCAATAATATAATAACCAGCAGAGTGCCCCAATAAACATGATGCCCAGTAGAATGCCCCCAATAATATAATAACCAGCAGAGTGCCCCCATAAACATGATGCCCAGTAGAATGCCCCCAATAATATAATAACCAGCAGAGTGTCTCCATAAACATGATCCCCAGCAGAATGCCCCCAATAATATAATAACCAGCAGAGTGCCCCCATAAACATGATGCCCAGCAGAATGCCCCCAATAATATAATAACCAGCAGAGTGTCTCCATAAACATGATGCCCAGCAGAATGCCCCCAATAATATAATAACCAGCAGAGTGTCGCCATAAACATGATCCCCAGCAGAATGCCCTCAATAATATAATAACCAGCAGAGTGCCCACATTAATATAATGACCAGCAGATTGCCCCATTAATATGACCAGCACAATGCCCCCAATAATATAAAACCAGAAGAGTGCCCCCATTAATCTAATGACCAGCAGAGTGACCCCATTAATATAATGACCAGCATAGTGCCCCCGTTAATATAATGAACAGCAGAGAGCCCTATTAACAAAATGTCCAGCGGAGAATCCACTTAAAAAATAAACACTGTGATGGTAGAATCACCTCTCCTCCAGGTGTAAAGAATGCCCCTTTCTATTTGATAGTAGAACCTCCTCTCCTCTAGGTGTAGAGGATGCCCCCTGTCTATGGTGATGGTAGAACCTCCTCTCCTCTAGGTGTAGAGGATGCCCCCTGTCTATGGTGATGGTAGAACCACCTCTCTTCTAGGTGTAGAGGATGCCCCTGTCTGTGGTGATGGTAAAACCTCCTCTCCTCTAGGTGTAGAGGATGCCCCCTGTCTATGGTGATGGTAGAACCACCTCTCTTCTAGGTGTAGAGGATGCCCCTGTCTATGGTGATGGTAGAATCACCTCTCCTCCAGATGTAGAGGATGCCCCCTGTCTATGATGATGGCAGAATCACCTCTCCTCCAGGTGTAAAGAATGCCCCTTTCTATTTGATAGTAGAACCTCCTCTCCTCTAGGTGTAGAGGATGCCCCCTGTCTATGGTGATGGTAGAACCGCCTCTCCTCTAGGTGTAGAGGATGCCCCCTGTCTATGGTGATGGTAGAACCTCCTCTCCTCTAGGTATAGAGGATGCTCCCTGTCTATGGTGATGATAGAACCACCTCTCCTCTAGGTGTAGAGGATGCCCCTTGTCTATGGTGATGGTAAAACCTCCTCTCCTCTAGGTGTAGAGGATGCCCCCTGTCTATGGTGATGGTAGAACCTCCTCTCCTCTAGGTGTAGAGGATGCCCCCTGTCTATGGTGATGGTAGAACCTCCTCTCCTCTAGGTGTAGAGGATGCCCCCTGTCTATGGTGATGGTAGAACCACCTCTCTTCTAGGTGTAGAGGATGCCCCTGTCTGTGGTGATGGTAAAACCTCTTCTCCTCTAGGTGTAGAGGATGCCCCCTGTCTATGGTGATGGTAGAACCACCTCTCCTCTAGGTGTAGAGGATGCCCCCTGTCTATGGTGATGGTAGAATCACCTCTCCTCCAGGTGTAGAGGATGCCCCCTGTCTATGATGATGGCAGAATCACCTCTCCTCCAGGTGTAAAGAATGCCCCTTTCTATTTGATAGTAGAACCTCCTCTCCTCTAGGTGTAGAGGATGCCCCCTGTCTATGGTGATGGTAGAACCGCCTCTCCTCTAGGTGTAGAGGATGCCCCCTGTCTATGGTGATGGTAGAACCTCCTCTCCTCTAGGTATAGAGGATGCTCCCTGTCTATGGTGATGATAGAACCACCTCTCCTCTAGGTGTAGAGGATGCCCCTTGTCTATGGTGATGGTAAAACCTTCTCTCCTCTAGGTGTAGAGGATGCCCCCTGTCTATGGTGATGGTAGAACCACCTCTCCTCTAGGTGTAGAGGATGCCCCCTGTCTATGGTGATGGTAGAATCTCCTCTCCTCTAGGTGTAGAGGATGCCCCCTGTCTATGGTGATGGTAGAACCACCTCTCTTCTAGGTGTAGAGGATGCCCCTGTCTATGGTGATGGTAAAACCTCCTCTCCTCTAGGTGTAGAGGATGCCCCCTGTCTATGGTGATGGTAGAACCTCTTCTTCTCTAGGTGTAGAGGATGCCCCCTGTCTATGGTGATGGTAGAACCACCTCTCCTCCAGGAGTAGAGGATGCCCCCGGTCTATGGTGATGGTAGAACCACCTCTCCTCCAGGAGTAGAGGATGCCCCCGGTCTATGGTGATGGTAGAACCACCTCTCCTCTAGGTGTAGAAGAAGCTCCCTGTCTATGGTGATGGTAGAACCACCTCTCCTCTAGGTGTAGAAGAAGCTCCCTGTCTATGGTGATGGTAGAACCACCTCTCCTCTAGGTGTAGAGGATGCCCCCTGTCTATGTTGATGGTAGAAACGCCTCTCCTCTAGGTGTAGAGGATGTCTCCTGTCTATGTTGGTGGTAGAACCTCCTCTCCTCTAGGTGTAGAGGATGCCCCCTGTCTATGCTAATGGTAGAACCTCCTCTCCTCTAGGTGTAGAGGATGCCCCTGTCTATGGTAATGGTAGAACCTCCTCTCCTCTAGGTGTAGAGGATGCCCCCTGTCTATGGTGATGGTAGAACCTCCTCTCATCTAGGTGTAGAGGATGCCCCCTGTCTATGGTGATGGTAGAACCTCCTCTCCTCTAGGTATAGAGGATGTCTCCTGTCTAGGGTGATGGTAGAACCACCTGTGCTCTAGGTGTAGAGGATGCCCCCTGTCTATGCTGATGGTAGAACCTCCTCTCCTCTAGGTGTAGAGGATGCCCCCTGTCTATGGTGATGGTGGAACCTCCTCTCCTCTAGGTGTAGAGGATGCTCCTGTCTAGGTGATTGTAGAACCACCTCTCCTCTAGGTGTAGAGGATGCTCCTGTCTATGGTGATGGTAGAACCACCTCTCCTCTAGGTGTAGAGGATGCCCCCTGTCTATGGTGATGATAGAACCGCCTCTCCTCTAGGTGTAGAGGATGCCCCCTGTCTATGGTGATGGTCGAACCTCCTCTCCTCTAGGTGTAGAGGATGCCCCCTGTCTATGGTGATGGTAGAACCACCACTCCTCCAGGTGTAGAGAATGCCCCCTGTCTATGGTGATGGTAGAACCACCTCTCCTCCAGGTGTAGAGGATGACCCCTGTCTATGGTGATGGTAGAACCACCTCTCCTCCAGGAGTAGAGGATGCCCCCGGTCTATGGTGATGGTAGAACCACCTCTCCTCTAGGTGTAGAAGAAGCCCCCTGTCTATGGTGATGGTAGAACCACCTCTCCTCTAGGTGTAGAGGATGCCCCCGGTCTATGGTGATGGTAGAACCGCCTCTCCTCTAGGTGTAGAGGATGCCCCCTGTCTATGGTGATGGTAGAACCTCCTCTCCTCTAGGTATAGAGGATGCTCCCTGTCTATGGTGATGATAGAACCACCTCTCCTCTAGGTGTAGACGATGCCCCTTGTCTATGGTGATGGTAAAACCTTCTCTCCTCTAGGTGTAGAGGATGCCCCCTGTCTATGTTGATGGTAGAAACGCCTCTCCTCTAGGTGTAGAGGATGTCTCCTGTCTATGTTGGTGGTAGAACCTCCTCTCCTCTAGGTGTAGAGGATGCCCCCTGTCTATGCTAATGGTAGAACCTCCTCTCCTCTAGGTGTAGAGGATGCCCCTGTCTATGGTAATGGTAGAACCTCCTCTCCTCTAGGTGTAGAGGATGCCCCCTCTCTATGGTGATGGTAGAAACTCCTCTCATCTAGGTGTAGAGGATGCCCCCTGTCTATGGTGATGGTAGAACCTCCTCTCCTCTAGGTATAGAGGATGCCCCCTGTCTAGGGTGATGGTAGAACCACCTGTGCTCTAGGTGTAGAGGATGCCCCCTGTCTATGCTGATGGTAGAACCTCCTCTCCTCTAGGTGTAGAGGATGCCTCCTGTCTATGGTGATGGTGGAACCTCCTCTCCTCTAGGTGTAGAGGATGCTCCTGTCTAGGTGATAGTAGAACCACCTCTCCTCTAGGTGTAGAGGATGCTCCTGTCTATGGTGATGGTAGAACCACCTCTCCTCTAGGTATAGAGGATGTCTCCTGTCTATGGTGATGGTAGAACCCCCTCTCCTCTAGGTGTAGAGGATGCCCCCTGTCTATGGTGATGATAGAACTGCCTCTCCTCTAGGTGTAGAGGATGCCCCCTGTATATGGTGATGGTCGAACCTCCTCTCCTCTAGGTGTAGAGGATGCCCCCTGTCTATGGTGATGGTAGAACCACCTCTCCTCCAGGTGTAGAGAATGCCCCCTGTCTATGGTGATGGTAGAACCACCTCTCCTCCAGGTGTAGAGGATGACCCCTGTCTATGGTGATGGTAGAACCACCTCTCCTCCAGGAGTAGAGGATGCCCCCGGTCTATGGTGATGGTAGAACCACCTCTCCTCTAGGTGTAGAAGAAGCCCCCTGTCTATGGTGATGGTAGAACCACCTCTCCTCTAGGTGTAGAGGATGCCCCCGGTCTATGGTGATGGTAGAAACGCCTCTCCTCTAGGTGTAGAGGATGCCCCCTGTCTATGGTAATGGTAGAACCTCCTCTCCTCTAGGTGTAGAGGATGCCCCTGTCTATGGTAATGGTAGAACCTCCTCTCCTCTAGGTGTAGAGGATGCCCCTGTCTACGGTGATGGTAGAACCCCCTCTCCTCTAGGTGTAGAGGATGCCCCCTGTCTATGGTAATGGTAGAACCTCCTCTCCTCTAGGTGTAGAGGATGCCCCCTGTCTATGGTGATGGTAGAACCTCCTCTCATCTAGGTGTAGAGGATGCCCCCTGTCTATGGTGATGGTAGAACCTCCTCTCCTCTAGGCATAGAGGATGTCCCCTGTCTAGGGTGATGGTAGAACCACCTGTGCTCTAGGTGTAGAGGATGCCCCCTGTCTATGGTGATGGTAGAACCTCCTCTCCTCTAGGTGTAGAGGATGCCTCCTGTCTATGGTGATGGTGGAACCTCCTCTCCTCTAGGTGTAGAGGATGCTCCTGTCTAGGTGATGGTAGAACCACCTCTCCTCTAGGTGTAGAGGATGTCTCCTGTCTATGGTGATGGTAGAACCACCTCTCCTCTAGGTATAGAGGATGTCTCCTGTCTATGGTGATGGTAGAACCCCCTCTCCTCTAGGTGTAGAGGATGCCCCCTGTCTATGGTGATGATAGAACCGCCTCTCCTCTAGGTGTAGAGGATGCCCCCTGTCTATGGTGATGGTCAAACCTCCTCTCCTCTAGGTGTAGAGGATGCCCCCTGTCTATGGTGATGGTAGAACCACCTCTCCTCCAGGTGTAGAGAATGCCGCCTGTCTATGGTGATGGTAGAACCACCTCTCCTCCAGGTGTAGAGGATGACCCCTGTCTATGGTGATGGTAGAACCACCTCTCCTCCAGGAGTAGAGGATGCCCCCTGTCTATGGTGATGATAGAACCGCCTCTCCTCTAGGTGTAGAGGATGCCCCCTGTCTATGGTGATGGTCAAACCTCCTCTCCTCTAGGTGTAGAGGATGCCCCCTGTCTATGGTGATGGTAGAACCACCTCTCCTCCAGGTGTAGAGAATGCCGCCTGTCTATGGTGATGGTAGAACCACCTCTCCTCCAGGTGTAGAGGATGACCCCTGTCTATGGTGATGGTAGAACCACCTCTCCTCCAGGAGTAGAGGATGCCCCCGGTCTATGGTGATGGTAGAACCACCTCTCCTCTAGGTGTAGAAGAAGCCCCCTGTCTATGGTGATGGTAGAACCACCTCTCCTCTAGGTGTAGAGGATGCCCCCGGTCTATGGTGATGGTAGAAACGCCTCTCCTCTAGGTGTAGAGGATGCCCCCTGTCTATGGTAATGGTAGAACCTCCTCTCCTCTAGGTGTAGAGGATGCCTCCTGTCTATGGTGATGGTGGAACCTCCTCTCCTCTAGGTGTAGAGGATGCTCCTGTCTAGGTGATGGTAGAAGCACCTCTCCTCTAGGTGTAGAGGATGCTCCTGTCTATTGTGATGGTAGAACCACCTCTCCTCTAGGTATAGAGGATGTCTCCTGTCTATGGTGGTGGTAGAACCACCTCTCCTCTAGGTGTAGAGGATGCCCCCTGTCTATGGTGATGGTAGAACCTCCTCTCCTCTAGGTGTAGAGGATGCTCCTGTCTATGGTGATGGTAGAACCACCTCTCCTCTAGGTGTAGAGGATGTCTCCTGTCTATGGTGGTGGTAGAACCACCTCTCCTCTAGGTGTAGAGGATGCCCCCTGTCTATGGTGATGGTAGAACCGCCTCTCCTCTAGGTGTAGAGGATGCCCCCTGTCTATGGTGATGATAGAACCGCCTCTCCTCTAGGTGTAGAGGATGCCCCCTGTCTATGGTGATGGTAGAACCTCCTCTCCTCTAGGTGTAGAGGATGCCCCCTGTCTATGGTGATGGTAGAACCCCCTCTCCTCCAGGTGTAGAGAATGCCCCCTCTCTATGGTGATGGTAGAACCACCTCTCCTCCAGGTGTAGAGGATGCCCCCTGTCTATGGTGATGGTAGAACCACCACTCCTCCAGGTGTAGAGGATGCCCCCGGTCTATGGTGATGGTAGAACCACCTCTCTTCTAGGTGTAGAAGAAGCCCCCTGTCTATGGTGATGGTAGAACTACCTCTCCTCTAGGTGTAGAGGATGCCCCCGGTCTATGGTGATGGTAGAAACGCCTCTCCTCTAGGTGTAGAGGATGCCCCCTTTCTATGGTAATGGTAGAACCTCCTCTCCTCTAGGTGTAGAGGGTGCCCCTGTCTATGGTAATGGTAGAACCTCCTCTCCTCTAGGTGTAGAGGATGCCCCTGTCTACGGTGATGGTAGAACCCCCTCTCCTCTAGGTGTAGAGGATGGCCCCAGTCTATGGTGATGGTAGATCCCCCTCTCCTCTAGGTGTAGAGGATGCCCCCGTCTATGGTGATGGTAGAACCTCCTCTCCTCTAGGTGTAGAGGATGTCCCCTGTCTATGGTGATGGTAGAACTGCCTCCCCTCTAGGTGTAGGGGATGCCCCCTGTCTATGGTGATGGTAGAACCTCCTCTCCTCTAGGTGTAGAGGATGTCTCCTGTCTATGGTGGTGGTAGAACTGCCTCCCCTCTAGGTGTAGAGGATGTCTCCTGTCTATGGTGGTGGTAGAACCACCTCTCCTCTAGGTGTAGAGGATGTCTCCTGTCTATGGTGATGGTAGAACCTCCTCTCCTCTAGGTAAGAGGATGCCCCCTGTCTATGGTGATGGTAGAACCTCCTTTCCTCTAGGTGTAGAGGATGTCCCCTGTCTATGGTGATGGTAGAACCTCCTCTCCTCTAGGTGTAGAGGTGCCCCCTGTCTACGGTGATGGTAGAACCTCCTCTCCTCTAGGTGTAGAGGATGCCCCCTGTCTATGGTGATGGTAGAACCACCTCTCCTCTAGGTGTAGAGGATGCTCCTGTCTATGGTGATGGTAGAACCACCTCTCCTCTAGGTATAGAGGATGTCTCCTGTCTATGGTGGTGGTAGAACCACCTCTCCTCTAGGTGTAGAGAATGCCCCCTGTCAATGGTGATGGTAGAACCTCCTCTCCTCTTGGTGTAGAGGATGCTCCTGTCTATGGTGATGGTAGAACCACCTCTCCTCTAGGTGTAGAGGATGTCTCCTGTCTATGGTGGTGGTAGAACCACCTCTCCTCTAGGTGTAGAGGATGCTCCCTGTCTATGGTAATGGTAGAACCGCCTCTCCTCTAGGTGTAGAGGATGCCCCCTCTCTATGGTGATGGTAGAACCTCCTCTCCTCTAGGTGTAGAGGATGTCTCCTGTCTATCGTGGTGGTAGAACCACCTCTCCTCTAGGTGTAGAGGATGTCTCCTGTCTATGGTGGTGGTAGAACCACCTCTCCTCTAGGTTTAGAGGATGTCTCCTGTCTATGGTGATGGTAGAACCTCCTCTCCTCTAGGTGTAGAGGATGTCTCCTGTCTATGGTGGTGGTAGAACTGCCTCCCCTCTAGGTATAGAGGATGTCTCCTGTCTATGGTGGTGGTAGAACCACCTCTCCTCTAGGTGTAGAGGATGCCCCCTGTCTATGGTGATGGTAGAACCTCCTCTCCTCTAGGTGTAGAGGATGCTCCTGTCTATGGTGATGGTAGAACCACCTCTCCTCTAGGTGTAGAGGATGTCTCCTGTCTATGGTGGTGGTAGAACCACCTCTCCTCTAGGTGTAGAGGATGCCCCCTGTCTATGGTGATGGTAGAACCGCCTCTCCTCTAGGTGTAGAGGATGCCCCCTGTCTATGGTGATGATAGAACCGCCTCTCCTCTAGGTGTAGAGGATGCCCCCTGTCTATGGTGATGGTAGAACCTCCTCTCCTCTAGGTGTAGAGGATGCCCCCTGTCTATGGTGATGGTAGAACCCCCTCACCTCCAGGTGTAGAGAATGCCCCCTCTCTATGGTGATGGTAGAACCACCTCTCCTCCAGGTGTAGAGGATGCCCCCTGTCTATGGTGATGGTAGAACCACCACTCCTCCAGGTGTAGAGGATGCCCCCGGTCTATGGTGATGGTAGAACCACCTCTCTTCTAGGTGTAGAAGAAGCCCCCTGTCTATGGTGATGGTAGAACCACCTCTCCTCTAGGTGTAGAGGATGCCCCCGGTCTACAGTGATGGTAGAAACGCCTCTCCTCTAGGTGTAGAGGATGCCCCCTGTCTATGGTAATGGTAGAACCTCCTCTCCTCTAGGTGTAGAGGGTGCCCCTGTCTATGGTAATGGTAGAACCTCCTCTCCTCCAGGTGTAGAGGATGCCCCTGTCTACGGTGATGGTAGAACCCCCTCTCCTCTAGGTGTAGAGGATGGCCCCAGTCTATGGTGATGGTAGATCCCCCTCTCCTCTAGGTGTAGAAGATGCCCCCGTCTACGGTGATGGTAGAACCTCCTCTCCTCTAGGTGTAGAGGATGTCCCCTGTCTATGGTGATGGTAGAACTGCCTCCCCTCTAGGTGTAGGGGATGCCCCCTGTCTATGGTGATGGTAGAACCTCCTCTCCTCTAGGTGTAGAGGATGTCTCCTGTCTATGGTGGTGGTAGAACCACCTCTCCTCTAGGTGTAGAGGATGTCTCCTGTCTATGGTGATGGTAGAACCTCCTCTCCTCTAGGTGAGAGGATGCCCCCTGTCTATGGTGATGGTAGAACCTCCTTTCCTCTAGGTGTAGAGGATGTCCCCTGTCTATGGTGATGGTAGAACCTCCTCTCCTCTAGGTGTAGAGGTGCCCCTGTCTATGGTGATGGTAGAACCTCCTCTCCTCTAGGTGTAGAGGATGCCCCCTGTCTATGGTGATGGTAGAACCACCTCTCCTCTAGGTGTAGAGGATGCTCCTGTCTATGGTGATGGTAGAACCACCTCTCCTCTAGGTATAGAGGATGTCTCCTGTCTATGGTGGTGGTAGAACCACCTCTCCTCTAGGTGTAGAGAATGCCCTCTGTCTATGGTGATGGTAGAACCTCCTCTCCTCTAGGTGTAGAGGATGCTCCTGTCTATGGTCATGGTAGAACCACCTCTCCTCTAGGTGTAGAGGATGTCTCCTGTCTATGGTGGTCGTAGAACCACCTCTCCTCTAGGTGTAGAGGATGCCCCCTGTCTATGGTGATGGTAGAACCGCCTCTCCTCTAGGTGTAGAGGATGCCCCCTGTCTATGGTGATGATAGAACCGCCTCTCCTCTAGGTGTAGAGGATGCCCCCTGTCTATGGTGATGGTAGAACCTCCTCTCCTCTAGGTGTAGAGGATGCCCCCTGTCTATGGTAATGGTAGAACCTCCTCTCCTCTAGGTGTAGAGGATGTCTCCTGTCTATGGTGGTGGTAGAACTGCCTCCCCTCTAGGTGTAGAGGATGTCTCCTGTCTATGGTGGTGGTAGAACCACCTCTCCTCTAGGTGAGAGGATGCCCCCTGTCTATGGTGATGGTAGAACCTCCTTTCCTCTAGGTGTAGAGGATGTCCCCTGTCTTTGGTGATGGTAGAACCTCCTCTCCTCTAGGTGTAGAGGTGCCCCCTGTCTATGGTGATGGTAGAACCTCCTCTCCTCTAGGTGTAGAGGATGCCCCCTGTCTATGGTGATGGTAGAAGCACTTCTCCACTAGGTGTAGAGGATGCCCCCTGTCTATGGTGATGGTAGAACCTCCTCTCCTCTAGGTGTAGAGGATGCCCCCTGTCTATGGTAATGGTAGAACCTCCTCTCCTCTAGGTGTAGAGGATGGCCCCTGTCTATGGTGATGGTAGAACCTCCTCTCCTCTAGGTGTAAAGGATGCCCCCTGTCTATGGTGATGGTAGAACCACCTCTCATCTAGGTGTAGAGGATGCCCCCGGTCTATGGTGATGGTAGAACCACCTCTCTTCTAGGTGTAGAAGAAGCCCCATGTCTATGGTGATGGTAGAACCACCTCTCCTCTAGGTGTAGAGGATGCCCCCGGTCTATGGTGATGGTAGAAACGCCTCTTCTCTAGGTGTAGAGGATGCCCCCTGTCTATGGTAATGGTAGAACCTCCTCTCCTCTAGGTGTAGAGGGTGCCCCTGTCTATGGTAATGGTAGAACCTCCTCTCCTCTAGGTGTAGAGGATGCCCCTGTCTACGGTGATGGTAGAACCCCCTCTCCTCTAGGTGTAGAGGATGGCCCCAGTCTATGGTGATGGTAGAACCCCCTCTCCTCTAGGTGTAGAGGATGCCCCCGTCTATGGTGATGGTAGAACCTCCTCTCCTCTAGGTGTAGAGGATGTCCCCTGTCTATGGTGATGGTAGAACTGCCTCTCCTCTAGGTGTAGGGGATTCCCCCTGTCTATGGTGATGGTAGAACCTCCTCTCCTCTAGGTGTAGAGGATGTCTCCTGTCTATGGTGGTGGTAGAACTGCCTCCCCTCTAGGTGTAGAGGATGTCTCCTGTCTATGGTGGTGGTAGAACCACCTCTCCTCTAGGTGTAGAGGATGTCTCCTGTCTATGGTGATGGTAGAACCTCCTCTCCTCTAGGTGAGAGGATGCCCCCTGTCTATGGTGATGGTAGAACCTCCTCTCCTCTAGGTGTAGAGGATGCCCCCTGTCTATGGTGATGGTAGAAGCACTTCTCCACTAGGTGTAGAGGATGCCCCCTGTCTATGGTGATGGTAGAACCTCCTCTCCTCTAGGTGTAGAGGATGCCCCCTGTCTATGGTAATGGTAGAACCTCCTCTCCTCTAGGTGTAGAGGATGGCCCCTGTCTATGGTGATGGTAGAACCTCCTCTCCTCTAGGTGTAAAGGATGCCCCTGTCTATGGTGATGGTAGAACCACCTCTCATCTAGGTGTAGAGGATGCCCCCGGTCTATGGTGATGGTAGAACCACCTCTCTTCTAGGTGTAGAAGAAGCCCCATGTCTATGGTGATGGTAGAACCACCTCTCCTCTAGGTGTAGAGGATGCCCCCGGTCTATGGTGATGGTAGAAACGCCTCTTCTCTAGGTGTAGAGGATGCCCCCTGTCTATGGTAATGGTAGAACCTCCTCTCCTCTAGGTGTAGAGGGTGCCCCTGTCTATGGTAATGGTAGAACCTCCTCTCCTCTAGGTGTAGAGGATGCCCCTGTCTACGGTGATGGTAGAACCCCCTCTCCTCTAGGTGTAGAGGATGGCCCCAGTCTATGGTGATGGTAGAACCCCCTCTCCTCTAGGTGTAGAGGATGCCCCCGTCTATGGTGATGGTAGAACCTCCTCTCCTCTAGGTGTAGAGGATGTCCCCTGTCTATGGTGATGGTAGAACTGCCTCCCCTCTAGGTGTAGGGGATTCCCCCTGTCTATGGTGATGGTAGAACCTCCTCTCCTCTAGGTGTAGAGGATGTCTCCTGTCTATGGTGGTGGTAGAACTGCCTCCCCTCTAGGTGTAGAGGATGTCTCCTGTCTATGGTGGTGGTAGAACCACCTCTCCTCTAAGTGTAGAGGATGTCTCCTGTCTATGGTGATGGTAGAACCTCCTCTCCTCTAGGTGAGAGGATGCCTCCTGTCTATGGTGATGGTAGAACCTCCTTTCCTCTAGGTGTAGAGGATGTCCCCTGTCTATGGTGATGGTAGAACCTCCTCTCCTCTAGGTGTAGAGGTGCCCCCTGTCTATGGTGATGGTAGAACCTCCTCTCCTCTAGGTGTAGAGGATGCCCCCTGTCTATGGTGATGGTAGAACCACCTCTCCTCTAGGTGTAGAGGATGCTCCTGTCTATGGTGATGGTAGAACCACCTCTCCTCTAGGTGTAGAGGATGTCTCCTGTCTATGGTGGTGGTAGAACCACCTCTCCTCTAGGTGTAGAGAATGCCCCCTGTCTATGGTGATGGTAGAACCTCCTCTCCTCTAGGTGTAGAGGATGCTCCTGTCTATGGTGATGGTAGAACCACCTCTCCTCTAGGTGTAGAAGATGTCTCCTGTCTATGGTGGTGGTAGAACCACCTCTCCTCTAGGTGTAGAGGATGCCCCCTATCTATGGTGATGGTAGAACCGCCTCTCCTCTAGGTGTAGAGGATGCCCCCTGTCTATGGTGATGATAGAACCGCCTCTCCTCTAGGTGTAGAGGATGCCCCCTGTCTATGGTGATGGTAGAACCTCCTCTCCTCTAGGTGTAGAGGATGCCCCTGTCTACGGTGATGGTAGAACCCCCTTTCCTCTAGGTGTAGAGGATGGCCCCAGTCTATGCTAATGGTAGATCCCCCTCTCCTCTAGGTGTAGAGGATGCCCCCCTCTATGGTGATGGTATAACCTCCTCTCCTCTAGGTGTAGAGGATGTCCCCTGTCTATGGTGATGGTAGAACTGCCTCCCCTCTAGGTGTAGGGGATGCCCCCTGTCTATGGTGATGGTAGAACCTCCTCTCCTCTAGGTGTAGAGGATGTCTCCTGTCTATGGTGGTGGTAGAACTGCCTCCCCTCTAGGTGTAGAGGATGTCTCCTGTCTATGGTGGTGGTAGAACCACCTCTCCTCTAGGTGTAGAGGATGTCTCCTGTCTATGGTGATGGTAGAACCTCCTCTCCTCTAGGTGAGAGGATGCCCCCTGTCTATGGTGATGGTAGAACCTCCTTTCCTCTAGGTGTAGAGGATGTCCCCTGTCTATGGTGATGGTAGAACCTCCTCTCCTCTAGGTGTAGAGGTGCCCCCTGTCTATGGTGATGGTAGAACCTCCTCTCCTCTAGGTGTAGAGGATGCCCCCTGTCTATGGTGATGGTAGAACCACTTCTCCACTAGGTGTAGAGGATGCCCCTTGTCTATGCTGATGGTAGAACCACCTCTCCTCTAGGTGTAGAGGATGCCCCCTGTCTATGGTGGTGGTAGAACCACCTCTCCTCTAGGTGTAGAGGATGCCTCCTGTCTATGGTAATGGTAGAACCTCCTCTCCTCTAGGTGTAGAGGATGGCACCTGTCTATGGTGATGGTAGAACCTCCTCTCCTCTAGGTGTAAAGGATGCCCCTGTCTATGGTGATGGTAGAACCACCTCTCATCTAGGTGTAGAGGGTGCCCACTTCTCCTAGTCACATGCCTAGGTATAAAAAGATCTTTAAAGAGATCCTTGTACTCCCCTCAGTCATCTTTTTTTTAAACTGAGAAAATATTGCAATCTGTCATTGTACTCTAGTCCCCTCTTTCCCCTAATAATCATGGTTGCTCTCCTCTGCAAATGTCTCAGAGAGATCGTAATGAAATTTACAGGCTCCCATCTGTCATTGCACCTATTGGCTCCCTCTAATGACGTTGTAGAGGGCGCCGAGCGGTATTTAAAGATGGCAGTGCCCCGGGGTAAACCTGTTAATTGCTTTGACCGCATCACCTAACACGGTGAACTGACATGATTAGTGCCAGCACCGGTGCCAAATCTTGTATATCCTCTTTCTCTGGATGTTTTGGCCATAGCACAGGTACTGGAAGGTGTATACAGCTGCCATCCACCCTCGTGTGGATAGGGATCGGCTCGTGAGCCCTCTCCCTATAGCCCTTCATGATGTTGATCAGTCAAGAAAGGGTCCTACCTGCAGATCTCTGCCATTAACATTCATTCACAGCCAGAAATTAATTAACTATTAAATAAAGTAAAACTTTATACGGTTATTTGGCGAAGACCTTGTGTCTGATGAAACATCCATCAAAATAACCTCGTACTGCCAGAGCAAACAGTCTCCCATCTGCCAAAATCACTGAGGTCAATGTCTCCAGAAAAATCAGATCACTCGTTATTTCCATGGTTTCACTGGCTACAGAACAAACTTCTAAGCACGTCTCCAATGGCACAACCAGTCCAGTAAAAAAGAGTGTCAGGTTTCTGGGGTAATGAGCCCCCTGGGTCACCGCGGACAATGACATAAGCTAACACTTGGGACCGGAGTCTAAGTGGCATCCAGTTTTCACCAGAGCCCGCCACAAAGCAGGTTGGACTTCTTGTGGTGT
Organism: Engystomops pustulosus; assembly: GCF_040894005.1. Taxonomy (NCBI): domain Eukaryota; kingdom Metazoa; phylum Chordata; class Amphibia; order Anura; family Leptodactylidae; genus Engystomops; species Engystomops pustulosus. The sequence continues at coordinate 214,847,104 of NC_092413.1, forward strand.
GGTACCACCAGGTCGTTCCACAGGTGCGACTTTGTCCGCGGTGGCGGCCAAAGCGAGTTACAGAGTCAGAAGGCAAGTTAGTGGTCAGTTACAGGCAGGAGGTCAGGATGGGTTGCAATGGTGGAGTGTAAATGGGGACAGGTCCGGGGTCACAACGGGAGGTCAACACACAGGTATAATAACTTTCTCTTAGGCATATACTGTAGCACGAAGATCCGTCGGGGAATGCTGGGAGAAGCCGCCTTTTATCTAATTCTGTGAAATGGCCATCGCCAATCCGCAGTGCGCTTGCCCTATTAAATTACGAGCCCCGGCGCGCGCGCCCTTGGAGATGGGGACGCGCGCGCTGGGAAGCCGGGACAGGAGCAGGAGCGTGGAGAGGTGATCGATGCCGGGGGAAGCAGGCGCCGGGATGTGGGTCGCAACTCGCAGGAGCACCCAAGACAAAGAGTGAATCATCCAAGATTTGCTTTGCTGTGAAGCTTCACTAAGTTTTTACAAATTGGTCCAAATCTATTCTGATGTTGCACTAAAACACAAACTTTATGAATAGTTTCATTTTTTCCCTTACCCATCCCACCCCTACCCAGATAGGGTAGTCTTAAGTGAGTAAGAAAAGATTCGGATTCAGTTTTGTTCCTGAAATATAGTAGATGTATACCAAACCATCTCCAATGGTCACTGCCTCCTGCAGGAGGACATAACTCATACTCTGCTGCTGCACTTATTTTCATGTCATTGGCTACATCAAATTCTATCACCTCCTACTTCTAAATAATAATAACTTCTTAATAATGCATGGACTCATGTCTTCATTGCCAAAGACATGTGAATCTGATGTTGCTCTAAAACAAAAGCTTCTTTAATAATTTTTTTATGAATTGTTTAATTTTTCCTTACCTTTCCCACCGCACAGATAAGATTGAATCACTAATCTTCTGCTGCTACTATTAAACCAATTATTAAATTGGAAACAAACTATTACATTCCTCTTAACTTTTTGAATGTCTCTATCACATGTTAGGGGTTTAGATGTACAAACCTTTAAGTGAAATGATCATTGTCTTCCACAAGTTCAGAACCCTCATCTCCTTCTGCTTCAGTAAAATAGACGGCTTTATGGGCTACGGTGTATGCAATGTCCATTTCACAAATAATTGTATTAAAATCAACACACACGTCTTCTGATGTCAGTGTCGGACTGGCCCACCAGAGAACCAGAGGATCCTCCGCTGGGCCCCCACTCTGACTCAATACAGGAGCGTAGAGGTCTGGCAGAGGATATCCAAATATGAAGGCTACCAGGGTTTATTTATTTAGGGTTGATGAATGGTGGACCCCTATAATAATTTCATCTGGTGGGCCCAGTCCGATATTGCCTGCTATTATTGTGGTTCTTAATTCCCAGCAAATACCATATAAAAAACAATTACATTCCTTTTATTCTACCTTATGACTGACTTCTGTATTTCCAGGAACCCTCTTTCTCTGGATGTTTTGGCCAAGTTTCAACTCTGCCATTGCTACCCATGGAGCGGACCAAGAGATGGCCATTATTAACACTTACTTCTCCCTGGCAGCCTGTGTGCTCACTGCCTATGCCTTCTCCAGCTTGTTAGATCACAGAGGAAAGTTTGATATGGTAAGAACATGCAACATCCCCAATAGGGTTTATAATAACAGATGCAGCAGAAAATCATCCTCATAAACTGTAAGCTCTTGTGTCACCCCCTCATCCTCATAGACTGTAAGCTCTTGTGTCACCCCTCATCCTCATAGACTGTAAGATCTTGTGTCACCCCTCATCCTCATAGACTGTAAGCTCTTGTGTCACCCCCTCATCCTCATAAACTGTAAGCTCTTGTGTCAGCCCTCATCCTCATAGACTGTAAGCTCTTGTGTCACCCCTTCAACCTCATAGACTGTAAGCTCTTGTGTCACCCCCTCACCCTCATAGACTGTAAGCTCTTGTGTCACCCCTCATCCTCATAGACTGTAAGCTCTTGTGTCACCCCATCATCCTCATAGACTGTAAGCTCTTGTGTCACCCCCTCATCCTCATAGACTGTAAGCTCTTGTGTCACCCCCTCATCCTCATAGACTGTAAGCTCTTGTGTCACATCCTCATCCTCATAGACTGTAAGCTCTTGTGGCTACTTCCGGGATTCTTGAAAAGCCTGCTTCTCACAGCAACCCCCACCGGATCTTAGCACTTCATGCCTATGTGAAAGCTTTCCTTGTGTTATACCTGTGTTCGGACCCCACGTCGTGACCTCGGACTTGTCCCAGACCTTGCTCCTTTGCTGCTAGCCTTGACCTCCTGCTCCTTCTCTGCCTTCGCATCTTTGCTGCTTGCCTTGACCATCTTCCTATTCCTGGCCACGAGACTGCCTCGCAATCCTGTAACTCGACCTTGGCTGCCACCACGGACAAGCCACGCCTGTGGAAAGACTGGTGGCACCACAGTGCAGCAAGACCATCATGCTTTGCATCGGGCTCTGGTGAAGACCGGGTGCCACTTAGATTCCGGTCCCAGGCTTGTGTCATAGTCCGTGCTGGTCCAGGGGGTTCAGAAGACTGACAACGTGTTGATTATTTTATTATTTTTTATTTTTTCAGTTCTAGGGAAAGGAAAATGATTTGAAATTTAAGGTTTTTAAACTTTTTATTTTTTTTCACACTTTTTAGACCCAGTAAGGTACTTTAACCCGAGGATCTAATAGCTCCTGCCATATTTTGCAATACTACTGTGTTGCAGTCTGGGTGGTTTCCCTACTTAAAGGGAACCTGTCCTCAGAAATTGGCCTAATACACCACTGGCATTATGTTGTCAAGGAGCTGAGCAGCTTGTAGATCATGTTTCTTTCATGGCCTGCTGCGGTGGCATCATCCAGAAAATCAACTTTGAAGTGAGATGTAAATTGGTTTTATAAAGTCAAGGAGGCGGAGAGTTTAACACTGGAGTCAAGCTTACCCTGCCCTTTAATATCCCCTTTACTGGAATTGATGGTCCTGTATCTAGGGACATCATTGATCACATCTCACATCTCCTAATGTCAATGACATGGGAGGAGTTGTTCAAAGGCAGAAGGGCTTGACTTCAGTGTTAAACTCTCCGCCTCCCTGACGTTATACATCTAACGTACATCCCAATTCAAAGTCGATTTTTGGATGATGTCACTAAGCCGGGAAATAAAAGAAACATGATCTAGAAGCCGTTCAACTGCTTGACAACACACTGGAGTTGTCAAGTGGTTTAATGGGTCAATTTCTAATGACAGCTTCTCTTTAAGGACACTGAATTTACAGAAGACCCTTAGTTACAGACAAACCCCTCTGCCCCCTGTGACCTCAGGTGAAGTCTCTGGATGCTTTTCTTTACTCCCAGGCTGCAATAATCAGCTGTAAGGTGTCTGTAATGAAGTTTTATTGATAATTCTTCTTCCTATTTGCCAAAGTGACAAAAACATTTTCGGAGTTACAATTATGAAATATCTATTGGCAGAAAATGGATCAGAAACTCCACTTTCTATGAATAAAAATAGATTCTTAATTTATTCTTCTTTTTAAAATCGCGTGACCATAAACACAGGAAACAGGACCCACAGGTCTTGTGCTTTTTGAGTCATTCCGACCCCTAATCATACATGATAAATTATAAAATATTCCTGTTCCGAATTACATATAAATTCAGCTTAAGTACACCTCTTGTACGTTACCTGGGAATGACCTGCATATGGAGAATTTGCTTTGGATCTAAACCACTGTTATAGATTCTGTCGAAGGACAGTTCCTAGAGTCTTATATAAACCCCAGGCAGTCAAGGGAATGGATCGTCTATCCCCGCTGACGTTATGGGAAGTGACAATCCCAACGAAGATGGTGGTATCCATGCGCCGCCGGGGGCAGTTAAATGGTTAACACCTGAGATTGATGTCAACACCGATAATGAGTTTCATTGGTGAACACCCACCATTTATGATGAGGCCTCAGCCTATGAGCCGTCTGTATAGATACTTAACAGCATTATGATGACATTAAATCTTGGCAGTTTTTTCACAGTTCTGGACCAGAAACTATCTGTAGTAGTGTCAATTAAAAAATTCCCATCAGTAGAGCTGTAAGATGCAGTACCAGCCATGTTTTTCAAATTCTTCACAATGGGCGTGAAAGGGTTGGTACACAATGTGGGTCATTTACTAAGTGCTCGATTCGCGTTTTCCCGACCGCTTTGACAGGTATTTAACAGGTGTCTGTGCTTGGATTGTGTCGCACGCGATCAGATTGAGGCGCAGCGGCACCGGCTTTCATGCAACACAAATCGGGGGCGGGCCATCGGATGATCTGACTGATTTGGACTGATCGCTGGATTTAACTTTCAAATTGTGTCGCAAGATCAAGCACTTACATGCACCAGGAAGAAGAAGGTGAACTCCGGCGGACCTGAGCGGGGAAGTGTCACATGCAGGATATTGGGCGCACGATCTTAGTGAATCATTGGGGTAGGTAAATGTGCCCCATTTGCTCAAAAAAAAACCCCAAAAACCTAGGCAACGAGTAAGATCTAGTCTTCAACACTATTTTCTATTTACTTTTTGAAAATTTTGGAAAACAAGGGATACCCAAAAAATGTAAGAAAAACATTTCTCATTTATATAATGATTAAGTCCGACGTTACATGTTTACTGATCTGTTCTTCGCAGGTCCACATCCAGAATGCCACCTTGGCTGGTGGTGTAGCGGTGGGAACTTGTGCTGACATGAACATCGGACCCTTTGGCGCCATGAGTATTGGTTTTATTGCTGGAATTATCTCTACACTGGGATTTAAGTTCTTAACTGTGAGTATTCACCCGTTCCAGAAACTTCCAGAAGAATGGGCTGAAATATAGTCATCAGACTGGATCATACAGCTCCTTTATGTAGTATTTTTAACAAGTCACCAAAATTGATTTTGTTTTTTCCATGTTTTATCTCTCAGCCAATATTTGCCTCCAAGCTCCGGATTCAGGACACATGCGGAGTGCACAATCTCCATGGCTTGCCAGGAATTTTGGGTGGGCTCGCTGGTATCATTGCTACAGCCCTTGGAGTGAAACCTGGGTAAGTGACGTTATAAGATCTAATATCTAGTATGTGCATGGGGTTCATAAAATAGAACTGTACTCATGATTTCAGAGAATGATTGGTTCATATGATGGCGTGTTGGTCAATTATGTGGGACAAATGCGGATCATGAGAATGGGGTTCCACTGTATCCCAAAATAAATAGAGCAGTGTGCTCTGCTGCTCCATTCATCTCTGTGCTGTTTTAAAATGTCTTTGTTGGCATTCTGAATTATTTCAGTACTTTATAAAATTTTATTTTACAATACATGATTTACTGTCAGCAGTGCTTATTGAGGCCTGGTGGCATGGGGTGGGGAGGGGGAGGCATCTGCAGCAGTAAGTTTGCCTGTGTCTTAGTCTCAAAGGGAGCCAGGTAATGTGAAATAAATTATTACAAAGTACTGAAATGATTGAGAATAATCACAAAGGCATTTTTAGCATAAGCTGTTGGAACCTGTAACCAGCTTAAAATGACATTCCTGCTGACAGGTCTGCTTTAAAAAGATATTAATTATGTATTGCTGTGATTTTATATTGCTTTATATACTTGATAATAATAATAATAATAATAATAATAATAATAATAATAATAATAATAATAATATTTAATTCATTATTCTTAATTTGATAACAAATAAAAACATTACTATGAAGTTATAAAATTTTAAACCTTAATAAATGATCATTTTCTTGCATTTCAGATTTTTGTATTGTGCAGCAATGAATGGCAATTAGCAAAATAGTTTCTTATTGTTAGAATTTTATAGCATTGTATTGGCTACATCATAATATATATGATATTTGCATTAACTAATAAATAATTAAAAATAATATATATTCATCCTACATCCTACATCATTCTACTTCCCAATTGACTCCTGAGATGTGTCACAATATGAAGATGTTTATGTTTAAAAAAATATATTCTGCTTCCCATATATAGGCCCCCGGTGTTTTTACAGGGACTTTATATTTTAGTACAATTTTGTATGAATTTATTTCCTAACAATATTTATTTTCTAACAATCCCATACGATGCACATCCTTGTACTATAGAAATTCTTTCTCCTATCTCCTAGATACACTCCTGTTCTTCAAGGAGCTGCTTTGGCGGCGAGCTTTGCCATTGCTGTTGTTGGAGGTGTCGTAACAGGTGGGTAAAGTAGGGGCCATGTTTAAGTGATTGATGATAGAAAAGTTTAAGATCTCTAACACATAAGATACAATGCAACGTTAGTATATAAAGATGTTGGATGTTCATATGGTTTGTATATTCCCTATAATGACCAAGTATCGTTGAGTGTCCACTGTAACCTCTGAAATGCCAACATTTGGGCTTCATACACATATAGTCTAAAAAAGATGTTATGGTAATTTCTTCTAATCACATTTTCTAGGCTTTATATTAAAACTCCCATTCTGGGGACAACCACCTGACCAGAACTGCTATGATGATACCATATACTGGGAGGTAAGTACAGCAACCACATGAGGGATCTATATCCTCAGCAGACCTTTGCAATTCCTTCCTTTTAGATTTCCCAAAACAACCCCCCCCCATATTCCTCTCTCAATAACTTTACCCCCTTCAACTCATGCACTTTATTTCCTCAGTCTCCTTACTTGTCCCTTTAACCATCCCATAGTCCATCCTCCTTCTCCTTACTTCCCCCTAACTCATTCCATCCTCAAACACTTACTCCTCCCTAATCTATCCCATTTTCTGCCCTCAGTTTCTTAACCCTTTCCCTCACCCATATCCTATATTACCCACACTTTTAATTTCTCCCCCAACCCCTCCCTTATTCTGCCCTCCCTCTCCTTCTCCTCCTGTAACCCTCCCCCTATTCCGCCCTCCCTCTCCCTACCTCTGACTCATTCCATCCTCGTATGCCTTCTTCTTTAACCCATCCCTCATTCTGCCCTCACTCTCCTTAATCCAGCTGTATCCCTTCCCCTATTCTCCCCTTTCTCTCTTTACTCCTGCTGTCACCCTCCCCCTATCCTGCCCTCACTCTCCTTACTCCTCCTATAACCCTCCTCCTATTCTGCCCTCACTCTCCTTACTCCTCCTGTAACCCTCCCCCTATTCTGCCCTCACTCTTCTTACTCCTCCTGTAACCCTCCCCCTATTCTGTCCTCACTCTCCTTACTCCTCCTGTAATCTCCCCCTATTCTGCCCTCACTCTCATTTACCTCCTGCAACTCTCCCCTATTCTCCCCTCCCCCTCCTTACTCCTCCTGTCACCCTCCTCCTATTCTGCCCTCACTATCCTTACTCCTCCTGTCACCCTTCCCCTATTCTCCCCTCCCTCTCCTTACTCCTCTTGTAAACCTCCCCCTATTCTGCCCTCCCCCTCCTTACTCCTCCTGTAACCCTCCCCCTATTCTCCCCACCCTCTGCTTACTCCTCCTGTAACCCTCCCCCTATTCTCCCCTCCCTCTGCTTACTCCTCCTGTAACCCTCCCCCTATTCTCCCCTCCCTCTGCTTACTCCTCCTTTAACCCTCCCCCTATTCTCCACTCCCCCTCCTTACTCCTCCTGTAACTCCCCCCCTATTCTCCCCTCACTCTCCTTACTCCTCCTGTAACCCTCCCCCTATTCTCCCCTCCCTCTCCTTACTCCTCCTGTAACCCTCCCGCTATTCTCCCCTCCCCCTCCTTACTCCTCCTGTAACCCTCCCGCTATTCTCCCCTCCCCCTCCTTACTCCTCCTGTAACCCTCCCCCTATTCTCCCCCCTCTCTCCTTACTCCTCCTGTAACCCTCCCCCTATTCTCCCCTCCCCCTCCTTACTCCTCCTGTAACCCTCCCGCTATTCTCCCCTCCCTCTCCTTACTCCTCCTGTAACCCTCCCGCTATTCTCCCCTCACTCTCCTTACTCCTCCTGTAACCCTCCCCCTATTCTCCCCCTCTCTCCTTACTCCTCCTGTAACCCTCCCCCTATTCTCCCCTCCCCCTCCTTACTCCTCCTGTAACCCTCCCGCTATTCTCCCCTCCCTCTCCTTACTCCTCCTGTAACCCTCCCGCTATTCTCCCCTCACTCTCCTTACTCCTCCTGTAACCCTCCCGCTATTCTCCCCTCCCCCTCCTTACTCCTCCTGTAACCCTCCCGCTATTCTCCCCTCCCCCTCCTTACTCCTCCTGTAACCCTCCCCCTATTCTCCCCCCTCTCCTTACTCCTCCTGTAATCCTTCCCTTATTTTCCCCTCCCTCTCCTTACTTCTCCAGTAACCCTCCCCCTATTCTCCCCTCCCCCTCCTTACTCCTCCTGTAACCCTCCCCCTATTCTCCCCTCCCCCTCCTTACTCCTCCTGTAACCCTCCCCCTATTCTCCCCTCCCTCTGCTTACTCCTCCTTTAACCCTCCCCCTATTCTCCCCTCCCCCTCCTTACTCCTCCTGTAACCCTCCCCCTATTCTCCCCTCCCCCTCCTTACTCCTCCTGTAACCCTCCCCCTATTCTCCCCTCCCTCTGCTTACTCCTCCTTTAACCCTCCCCCTATTCTCCCCTCCCCCTCCTTACTCCTCCTGTAACTCCCCCCCTATTCTCCCCTCACTCTCCTTACTCCTCCTGTAACCCTCCCCCTATTCTCCCCTCCCCCTCCTTACTCCTCCTGTAACCCTCCCCCTATTCTCCCCTCCCCCTCCTTACTCCTCCTGTAACTCCCCCCCTATTCTCCCCTCACTCTCCTTACTCCTCCTGTAACCCTTCCCCTATTCTCCCCTCCCTCTCCTTACTCCTCTTGTAAACCTCCCCCTATTCTGCCCTCCCCCTCCTTACTCCTCCTGTAACCCTCCCCCTATTCTCCCCACCCTCTGCTTACTCCTCCTGTAACCCTCCCCCTATTCTCCCCTCCCTCTGCTTACTCCTCCTGTAACCCTCCCCCTATTCTCCCCTCCCTCTGCTTACTCCTCCTTTAACCCTCCCCCTATTCTCCACTCCCCCTCCTTACTCCTCCTGTAACTCCCCCCCTATTCTCCCCTCACTCTCCTTACTCCTCCTGTAACCCTCCCCCTATTCTCCCCTCCCTCTCCTTACTCCTCCTGTAACCCTCCCGCTATTCTCCCCTCCCCCTCCTTACTCCTCCTGTAACCCTCCCGCTATTCTCCCCTCCCCCTCCTTACTCCTCCTGTAACCCTCCCCCTATTCTCCCCCCTCTCTCCTTACTCCTCCTGTAACCCTCCCCCTATTCTCCCCTCCCCCTCCTTACTCCTCCTGTAACCCTCCCGCTATTCTCCCCTCCCTCTCCTTACTCCTCCTGTAACCCTCCCGCTATTCTCCCCTCACTCTCCTTACTCCTCCTGTAACCCTCCCCCTATTCTCCCCCTCTCTCCTTACTCCTCCTGTAACCCTCCCCCTATTCTCCCCTCCCCCTCCTTACTCCTCCTGTAACCCTCCCGCTATTCTCCCCTCCCTCTCCTTACTCCTCCTGTAACCCTCCCGCTATTCTCCCCTCACTCTCCTTACTCCTCCTGTAACCCTCCCGCTATTCTCCCCTCCCCCTCCTTACTCCTCCTGTAACCCTCCCGCTATTCTCCCCTCCCCCTCCTTACTCCTCCTGTAACCCTCCCCCTATTCTCCCCCCTCTCCTTACTCCTCCTGTAATCCTTCCCTTATTTTCCCCTCCCTCTCCTTACTTCTCCAGTAACCCTCCCCCTATTCTCCCCTCCCCCTCCTTACTCCTCCTGTAACCCTCCCCCTATTCTCCCCTCCCCCTCCTTACTCCTCCTGTAACCCTCCCCCTATTCTCCCCTCCCTCTGCTTACTCCTCCTTTAACCCTCCCCCTATTCTCCCCTCCCCCTCCTTACTCCTCCTGTAACCCTCCCCCTATTCTCCCCTCCCCCTCCTTACTCCTCCTGTAACCCTCCCCCTATTCTCCCCTCCCTCTGCTTACTCCTCCTTTAACCCTCCCCCTATTCTCCCCTCCCCCTCCTTACTCCTCCTGTAACTCCCCCCCTATTCTCCCCTCACTCTCCTTACTCCTCCTGTAACCCTCCCCCTATTCTCCCCTCCCCCTCCTTACTCCTCCTGTAACCCTCCCCCTATTCTCCCCTCCCCCTCCTTACTCCTCCTGTAACTCCCCCCCTATTCTCCCCTCACTCTCCTTACTCCTCCTGTAACCCTCCCCCTATTCTCCCCTCCCTCTCCTTACTCCTCCTGTAACCCTCCCGCTATTCTCCCCTCCCCCTCCTTCCTCCTCCTGTAACCCTCCCGCTATTCTCCCCTCCCCCTCCTTACTCCTCCTGTAACCCTCCCCCTATTCTCCCCCTCTCTCCTTACTCCTCCTGTAACCCTCCCCCTATTCTCCCCTCCCCCTCCTTACTCCTCCTGTAACCCTCCCGCTATTCTCCCCTCCCTCTCCTTACTCCTCCTGTAACCCTCCCGCTATTCTCCCCTCACTCTCCTTACTCCTCCTGTAACCCTCCCCCTATTCTCCCCCTCTCTCCTTACTCCTCCTGTAACCCTCCCCCTATTCTCCCCTCCCCCTCCTTACTCCTCCTGTAACCCTCCCGCTATTCACCCCTCCCTCTCCTTACTCCTCCTGTAACCCTCCCCCTATTCTCCCCTCCCTCTGCTTACTCCTCCTTTAACCCTCCCCCTATTCTCCCCTCCCCCTCCTTACTCCTCCTGTAACTCCCCCCCTATTCTCCCCTCCCCCTCCTTACTCCTCCTGTAACCCTCCCGCTATTCTCCCCTCCCTCTCCTTACTCCTCCTGTAACCCTCTCGCTATTCTCCCCTCCCCCTCCTTACTCCTCCTGTAACCCTCCATCTATTCTCCCCTCCCCCTCCTTACTCCTCCTGTAACCCTCCCCCTATTCTCCCCCCTCTCCTTACTCCTCCTGTAATCCTTCCCTTATTTTCCCCTCCCTCTGCTTACTCCTCCTGTAACCCTCCCGCTATTCTCCCCTCACTCTCCTTACTCCTCCTGTAACCCTCCCCATATTTTCCCCTCCCTCTCCTTACTTCTCCACTAAATCATTCCACCCTCCCTCTCACTTCTTCCTTAACTCATCCCATTTTCTGCCCTCCGTCTACTTATCCCTTCTCCATCCCCTATATACCCCTCACTCTCATTACTTCTCATCCCCTTCTCTGCTCTCACTTTCCTAATTTCTCTTTTGAGCCATAACCTCTTTCATCCTCACTCTCCTTACTAACCCCTCCTTCTTTCTACCCTCACTCTGCTTTTCTGTGGTTTGCACACCTCTTCTCCCTTTCTCTCCATTCTTTATTTCTTCTTTCTATTTCAGCTTTGTGCTCCATGTTCCAGTTGACCTTTGTATCTCTCCCATTCTCTTTTCACCTCTTTACTCCTCCTCTCGCCTGTCCTATTTGATCAATATCTTCTTGATATTACCCCTCCTCTACTTTTCTTTCCCTTCATTTTCCTCCTATTTTCTGTCTCTAATATAACGTTTTTATGTCTTAAAGTAACCGTATAATTTCCTTTAGGTTCCCCTTGAGGAAGAAGAACCAGAAAACCATTATCAAGGAGAACATGGGAAGACCAGAGTAGATGCTTAAAGTCGACAGTTTCCTTTCTTCTGAATCAATAAATAACCGGAAAACCCAAACTTTATACATAATAGATAAGAGACAATGTTTGACGGCCCAAACTTGAAGTTATCGAATAATTTTATCATATGCTAATCCTGACATTTACCACAACAGGTACCATAGTCTACACTCCTAGTATAGATACTATCAATCTCTATTTCAGCACTGGTTGCAGATGCTTCCACTTCTTCCAGAGTTAACAGAAGTTTATCTATTGTGTACAAAGAATCATAATATATTTCCTCCTATTTACAACATGTCTCCATATGTTATACAACATATCTTCATGACAAATTTCCATATCTGCTACATAGATTCAGAGTTGAATTATGGAATCTTGGCAGCCTGAAGCCACCACTAGAGGGCGCTCAGGCATTCACTCCAAATTATGCAATTAGAGCTCCCTCTAGTGGTGTCTTAAGGCTGTCAAAATCTTATCATGCATGGCGAAGCAAGGGATTTAAAACTCAGTATCATAATAATAAATTCTCTCTATAGAAATATAAAAAATATTGTGTATCTATGTTTATAGTATTTGAAGAGGGACATTCACTTATATGTTGAATGGTAAAAATTATGGTTGACCCAAAATATGGGAACCATGCATTATATTACAGGGAATTGTTAGGACTTTCATTTTCATGTAATCTTATGTGATATAAGGGATCATAAGTCAATATTAGTTTATTGATTATTACTAATTTTTACAAATCTGAACGACTCCTCAAAAATGGCAACTACTGTACATTAATGTCCTTTTGGCTGTCGTTGAAGCAGAAGAATGTATAGTTTGTTTGTAAACAATGGCCAAATCTAGAGTCACAAAGTACACAAAAAAAAATCCCTTTTTATATATGAAGCACTTATCATAGAGAAGATTTGGGGGTTTTGAAGTCTTTGGTGAATATCAATGGACAATGTATGAAAATTGTTATTAAAGTTAAAAAAGTTTTATGAATAAAATTTATGGAAATGTGTCTGTCAGTTATTTTTATTAATTAATTATTGGTGGATAACCAATGGCAAAAAATGTGGCTCTTATTTCTATCTCTACATAATAATGATAGTCTTTATTTCTATATTGCCATCATATTCCGCAGCACTTTACAAATTATAGAGGACATATACAAATAAAATAGGACATTACAGAGTACAAACATATGGAGCAATAGGATAAAGGACCCTGCTCACAAGAACTTACAGTCTATGAGGATGAGGGGGTGACACAAGAGCTTACAGTCTATGAGGATGAGGGGGTGACACCAGAGCTTACAGTCTATGAGGATGAGGAGGTGACACAAGAGCTTACAGTCTCTGAGGATGAGGGGGTGACACAAGAGCTTACAGTCTATGAGGATGAGGGGGTGACACAAGAGCTTACAGTCTATGAGGATGAGGGGGTGACACCAGAGCTTACAGTCTATGAGGATGAGGAGGTGACACAAGAGCTTACAGTCTCTGAGGATGAGGGGGTGACACAAGAGCTTACAGTCTATGAGGATGAGGGGGTGACACAAGAGCTTACAGTCTATGAGGATGAGGGGGTGACACAAGAGCTTACAGTCTATGAGGATGAGGGGGTGACACAAGAGCTTACAGTCTATGAGGATGAGGGGTGACACAAGAGCTTACAGTCTATGAGGATGAGGGGTGACACAGGAGCTTACAGTCTATAAGGATGAGGGGGTGACACAAGAGCTTACAGTCTATGAGGATGAGGGGTGACACAAGAGCTTACAGTCTAAGGATGAGGGGGTGACACAAGAGCTTAAAGTCTATGAGGATGAGGGGGTGACACAAGAGCTTACAGTCTATGAGGATGAGGGGTGACACAAGAGCTTACAGTATATGAGGATAAGGGGGTGACACAAGAGCTTACTGTCTATGAGGATGAGGGGGTGACACCAGAGCTTACAGTCAATGAGGATGAGGTGGTGACACAAGAGCTTACAGTCTATGAGGATGAGGGGGTGACACAAGAGCTTACAGTCTATGAGGATGAGGGGGTGACACAAGAGCTTACTGTCTATGAGGATGAGGGGGTGACACCAGAGCTTACAGTCAATGAGGATGAGGTGGTGACACAAGAGCTTACAGTCTATGAGGATGAGGAGGTGACACAAGAGCTTACAGTCTATGAGGATGAGGGGGTGACACAGGAGCTTACAGTCTATGAGGATGAGGAGGTGACACAAGAGCTTACAGTCAATGAGGATGAGGGGGTGACACAAGAGCTTACAGTCAATGAGGATGAGGGGGGTGACACAAGAGTTTAGAGTCTATGAGGATGAGGGGGTGACACAAGAGGTTACAGTCTATGAGGATAAGGAGGTGACACAAGACCTTACAGTCTATGAGGATGAGGGGTGACACAAGAGCTTACAGTCTATGAGAATGAGGGGGTGACACAAGAGCTTACAGTCTATGAGGATGAGGGGGTGACACAGGAGCTTACAGTCTATGAGGATGAGGAGGTGACACAAGAGCTTACAGTCTATGAGGATGAGGGGGTGACACAAGAGCTTACAGTCAATGAGGATGAGGGGGGTGACACAAGAGTTTACAGTCTATGCGGATGAGGAGGTGACACAAGAGCTTACAGTCTATGAGGACGAGGGGGGTGACACAAGAGCTTACAGTCTATGAGGATGAGGGGTGACACAAGAGGTTAGAGTCTATGAGGATAAGGCGGTGACACAAGACCTTACAGTCTATGAGGATGAGGGGTGACACAAGAGCTTACAGTCTATGAGGATGAGGGGGTGACACAAGAGCCTACAGCCTATGAGGATGAGGGTGTGACACAAGAGCTTACAGTCTATGAGGATGAGGGGGTGGCACAAGAGCTTACAGTCTATGAGGATGAGGGGTAACACAAGAGCTTACAGTCTATGAGGATGAGGGGGTGACACAAGAGCTTACAGTCTATGAGGATGACGGTGTGACACAAGAGCTTACAGTCTGGGGTGTGGCTTGGCTGCCGAGAGACATGGCCGCGTGAGTTCAGTGCTCCGCTAAACGGCCTCCCTTAAAAGCGACCAGAACGAGCAGCACTCACCCGATCAGGACGACAACATGCCGCAGACCACCGGGGCCACGCAGAGCAGGAAAAGAGGGGCGAAGGAGCAAGCGCCCAAGCATATCGGGCAGTTTTTCCACAGCGGCGGGGCTCGGAAGAAAGATGGCGCCGAGGAGTTCCCGCGCGCGGCATCCAGCGGAGCATCCCCGAGACCCAGCTATGCTCAGACAGCCGGTAAGCACAGGGGCTCCCCTAACCTACACAGCTCGTTTGAAGTCCCAGAGAGATGGAGCCTGGGCTCCACTAATCAGGCAGGATCGGAGGCAAGGTCCCCAGAAGGATCAGAAGAGCTGCACAGCAGTGAGTCTCCCCCCAGACGCAGCAGCCCTGCACATAATATATCCCCGACTTCCAGCACATCAGATCCAATGAGATCTCCTTCAGACAGCCCAGCCAAACAAAAATCTAAAAAACAGGACGTCCTTTCATTACAAGAATCGAATTTACCTTCCACTCAAAGCAACAAACATGGGGAGGACATTGATATGCTGAACACCTTTAATGCTTCAGATGATTATATATCCGGAAACATGCTGAAAGCAATGCTAGTTGCATTTAGATCCTCACTCCAAAAGGACATTGCTGCACTTGCCAAACCCCTGCAAACCTCTATAGATGACTTGGGTGACCGGGTCTCCCATGTGGAAAACAAAATGGCGGACTTTGCAGACAGCTACAACGATCTGGCAGATTCGCATAACAGCCTAGACGATACGGTTGCAGGAATACAAGCTAAACTAATAGATTCTGAAGACCGGGATAGACGGAATAACATAAAAATAAGGGGTATATCGGAATCAGTCCCAAACTCGCAACTACGAACCTATGTTCAACAACTTGCCAAAGCCCTTCTGCCCAACTTAGCGGAATACGAATACAGTATCGATAGAGCCCACAGGGTTCCGAAACCAAAAAACTTGCCAGAAACAGTACCCAGAGATGTTCTGACCAGGTTCTCCTTCTACCACACAAAAGAACAACTATTATTCCAGTCACGGAAGGTTACTAACCTACCGAGCCCTTACGATGCCATTAAACTATACGCAGACCTATCAGCGGCGACGTTACATGCCAGAAGAGACTTTAATCCGATTACTGCTCTGCTGAGGGATCACGAGATTTCATACAGATGGGGATTCCCCACTAAGATTCTGGTGAAAAGGCAAAACTCTATCACACCGATCCATTCACTTAACGAAGGATTTAACCTTATGGGAACATGGGGAATCCCTCAGGAAGAAATCGAAAAAGCCAGGAAGAAATCCCAAGCTACGGTCAGAGTGGACCCAGAATGGCACAGGAAAAGCAAAGGCTGAGTGCACCACCCCACACCGGAATGAAAGGAAGGCCAGAGGCGGATGGACTGGTAATTCACGTATCCACCTTAATTGATTTACAGTTAACTGTAATATTGTTTTCTCCCACTTGAGTACTACAAAACTAAAATAGTACCAATGTTTTGTTTTTACTGTGTAATCAACACAATGCTGAACACAGTAGGTTGTTTTGTTGTTAACATGACCTGGGGAAAGATGATTTTCGATATCAACTTAAAAGTACAAATAACTAAACTAGTATGCACAAGCACTTCGTTGAAAATTAGTCATGAGTATTAAGTTGATGTCTTTAAATGTAAAGGGACTAAATAGTCCTTTTAAAAGGTCAATGATGTGGAAGGAGGTAGCAACCAGCAAGGCTGACGTAGCATGCATTCAAGAGACGCACATACAAAACAAGAACCCACCCAAACTAACCCACCCTCGCTTTCCACACATAATTACCACCTCTTACCACAAAAAGAAAAGGGGAGTAATGATAGCCTTTAAAGATTCTCTGGCTGTTTCTATACACACAAAGATCATCGACCCACATAGCCGTTTTATAATAGTAGTATGCACTATAAACAACTTAGAATATACAATAGCCAGTGTATATGCTCCAAACCGAAAACAAAAACTGTTCCTTACAAAACTAATGAAAACAATTGAGGAAGTTAAAAAAGGGGCTCTACTTATCAGTGGGGATTTTAACTCCATAGGTAATACAGATATAGACACCACATCTAAGGCGGCCCAAAGACATTTTACTCTCAATCCGTTCCTATGGGACCAAAATTTATATGATGTTTGGCGCATTCACCACACAACAGAAAAAGACTTCACATACTTCTCGCCAAGACATAAAACCTACTCTCGCATAGATCTAGTACTAACGGACAAATTTTTATTAGATAAAATGATATCATCCTCAATAGGAACTATCCACTGGTCGGACCATGCACCTGTAGAGGTAGTCTTCTCAGACACCTTCTCATGCAACTCGGACTTTATCTGGAGGGCCAATATGTCCCACCTTGCATCCACCCAAAACCACCACATCCTAGAACAGAAATTGAAAGAATTCCTAAAATTTAACAATAACGGGCTGGTTAGCCCTTTCTCATCATGGATAATCCACAAGCTATTCGCTAAAGAGGAAATGAAAAGACTAAGTAACAAAATAAATAGAGAAAGGAATAGAGAGGTAATGTCCACACTACTTCACATTCAGTTTTTGGAACGGCAGAATAAATCTGACACGTCTAGCTCAATAATCACGGCCCTTAATGAAGCCCGTACACACCTTCGCAATTTACTACTAGAAAAGTATGCAAAATCACTACAAAAACTTAAAATTAAATATTATTCCCATGATCAAAGGGCAGGTAAATTACTAGCAAGACGCATTAAACAACGAGATCAAAAAACTAGAATCCCGTACATATATCACCCCGCAACAGGTATTAAAGTTATGTCTCCTAGAGACATCGCCAACGCATTTATGGATTATTACGCCAATTTATATAATCTGGAGAGAGGAGAGTCCCTAGCAACCCCCCCGCTAGAATCAATTACGAAATTTCTAGACAAGCTAAAGTTACCCAAGGTAACTGAGCAACAATTGTTGGAGCTTAACTCTCCAATTACGGAAAAAGAAATAATGGCCACAATCAAAACTTTACCTCTTAACAAATCCCCGGGCCCAGACGGGCTCCCGGGCGCTTACTACAAAAAATTTGCAACTACCCTGTCCCCGTACTTGCAACAAATTTTCTCTTTAGCAGCACAGAGAGGAGAGTTTCCTAAAACAATGTTGGAAGCTATTATTATAACACTCCCTAAACCAGGAAAGACACCGGATAGGCCGGCCAATTTTAGACCCATTTCACTCCTCAATGATGACGTAAAACTTTACGCTAAATTGCTTGCCATTAGATTGAAAAAGGTCCTACCTTCCCTAGTTTCCTCAGATCAAGCAGGATTTACCCCCACAAGACAGACAACTGATAATACTAGAAGAATTATTAACCTTTTACAATATTGTGAGCATAAAAAAATAACTGCAGCCTTTATTACTGTCGACGCCGAGAAGGCGTTCGACAGAGTCAATTGGGACTATGCATTTGCTGCCATGCGAAGCATGGGCCTGGAAGGTCACATTTTTATGGCAATAAAGGCATTGTATTCTAACCCTTCTGCCACGGTGTTTGTAAATGGTGTCAGGTCCAAAGAATTTTCGCTTACAAACGGTACCAGACAGGGATGCCCTTTATCCCCACTGGTTTTTATTTTATCCATAGAACCTTTAGCTGAAGCAATACGCTCCCACCCACTAATTCAAGGAATAAAAGTGGGAGACCTGACCCACACCATTACATTATTTGCTGACGACATTATATTGTTGGCTGCTGACCCTGAACGTTCCTTACCTCACATATTTAAAGTTATATCCCAATACAGCAAGATTTCCTTTTATAAGATCAACAACTCAAAATCACAGGTCCTTCCTATCAATATTCCACATACAACACTGGCCTCGCTCCAACAGAAATATAGTTTAGACTGGAGAGAACACAGTGTAAAATATTTGGGCATAAATTTAACCTACCCTGCGAGCAAATTATACCAAGAAAACTTCCCCTCACTTATATCTAAAGTGGAGAGGGAGCTGGAGGGGTACTCCAAATACATACTAACATGGTGTGGCCGTATAGCCACATATAAGATGATGGTCTTACCAAAATACCTATACTTACTGCGTACTCTTCCAATTCCTATCCCAGCTTCTTTCTTCACTAAAGCGAAGTCACAATTGAGTAAATTCATATGGAAAGGGATGAAACCAAGAGTAGCATGGAAAACTCTAACCAGATCGAGACTTCATGGGGGGTTAGGCCTCCCAGATTTAAAGGACTATCATTATGCTACAGTCCTAGATCAGTCATTACACTGGTGGAATGAATCAGGGGACAAAATTTGGTGTAATATAGAACAAACCTATCAAAAGAACTGCAATCTTAAAAATAGAATACTTTCTTTGCTATGGAAACTGAATCCCCCTAAATCAGAACTATACACAATTAAGGCACTAGATGAAGCGTGGAATTTCCTTATTTCTCATCAAAAAGAAACAATAACAATTCCCTTACAACAAATCCCTTTACAGCTTCTAAACCTACACCTCGACCATTTGAACACAAATTCTTGGTTTTTCAACGGTATTCACTCTATGGCAGATCTTATGGAGAAAGAGAAAATAGCCACCTTCCGCTATCTCACAAAAAAGTTTTTATTACCAGAATCAGATTATTATTCCTATCTGAGAATAAGGAATTTTATGCAAAAGGTGCCTATTGCTCTCCCAGCAGTCAACAAAAGACTCCTGGAAACATTACAGAGTATAAAAAATACCACTAAAGGCATATCTTTTTTTTACAACATGTTAGGAAACAAAGCAGTCTTTCAAAAACTCCCTTACATGTTAAAATGGGAACAAGAATTGCACACAACATTCTCAGACAAACAGTGGTTTAAAGCAATTAATATAACCAAGACAAAGCTTAGATCTATATCCCACCAAGAAGCAATTGTGAAAACCCACATGAGGTGGTACTTTACACCTACCCGACTTAATACCATATTCCCTTCTGTTGAACCATTCTGTTGGCGCCAATGTGGAAGTAGGGGCTCTTTACTCCATATACTATGGACCTGCTCCACTATAAAAAACCTTTGGATTGATTCATTTAGGTTGATATCCGCTATAACAGGTTCAACAGTGGAACTTTCTGCACCCCTGGCTATCTTGCTCATAGGAATAGAGAAATTTCCCCCGTCCACTAGAACAATCATAGTACATATATTAATGGCCACAAAATTAATTATTACGAGGCATTGGAAAAAGAAAGACAGTCCTACGATAAAGGAAATCATAGAATTAATGAATACATGTTGCTTATACGAGAAATATATATCTTACCAAGAACAAAAATATCAAAAATACAAAAAGGAATGGGGTCTGTGGATAGATGGTCCGCACTTTCAAGAATAACATCATACTACTAACAGGAAAACTCGTTTTTACCGATCCCAGGTCATGGTTCATTAAAGTTGTTTTATTTGTTAAGTTTGTTTAAGTATCATGGTTTAGCATACTATACTGTAAAATTGATAGACACAGAGGGTCAAATTGGGCCATTGAGAGAGCAACCCAACTAGAGATACTCAAAGAAACATCGAGAACATACAAGAAGAAAGCACAAAGCACCAGATGGACTATACAATACCGACTCAAGCCAACAATCCCTTAGTCGTAAAGTTATGATGTAGAGACTTATCTTGCCATGCTAATCTTGAAATCTTTACTGCTCACTCTTGGAAATATACTTTAATGTATTGGAAATGTAACTATTGATACGCTATAATGTTTTGTATACATCAGACGACTTACCATGATATTATTCTGTCAATTTGTTTGGAAAATTTAATAAAAATTGAATTAAAAAAAAAAAAAAAAAAGAGCTTACAGTCTATGAGGATGAGGGGGTGACACAAGAGCTTACAGTCTATGAGGATGAGGGGGGAGACGAGAGCTTACAGTCTATGAGGATGAGGGGGTGACACAAGAGCTTACAGTCTATGAGGATGAGGGTGTGACACAAGAGCTTACAGTCTATGTGGATGAGGAGGTGACACAAGAGCTTACAGTCTATGAGGATGAGGGGGTGACACAAGAGCTTACAATCTATGAGGATGAGGAGGTGACACAAGAGCTTACAGTCTATGAGGACGAGGGGGGTGACACAAGAGCTTACAGTCTATGAGGATGAGGGGTGACACAAGAGCTTACAGTCTATGAGGATGAGGGGGTGACACAAGAGCTTACAGTCTATGAGGATGAAGGAGTGACACAAGAGCTGACAGTCTATGAGGATGAGGGGTGACACAAGAGGTTAGAGTCTATGAGGATAAGGCGGTGACACAAGACCTTACAGTCTATGAGGATGAGGGGTGACACAAGAGCTTACAGTCTATGAGGATGAGGGGGTGACACAAGAGCCTACAGCCTATGAGGATGAGGGGGTGACACAAGAGCTTACAGTCTATGAGGATGAGGGGGTGGCACAAGAGCTTACAGTCTATGAGGATGAGGGGTAACACAAGAGCTTACAGTCTATGAGGATGAGGGGGTGACACAAGAGCTTACAGTCTATGAGGATGACGGTGTGACACAAGAGCTTACAGTCTATGAGGATGAGGGTGACACAAGAGCTTACAGTCTATGAGGATGAGGGGTAACACAAGAGCTTACAGTCTATGAGGATGAGGGGGTGACACAAGAGCTTACAGTCTATGAGGATGACGGTGTGACACAAGAGCTTACAGTCTATGAGGATGAGGGGTAACACAAGAGCTTACAGTCTATGAGGGTGAGGGGGTTACACAAGAGCTTATAGTCTATGAGGATGAAGGGGGTGACACAAGAGCTTACAGTCTATGAGGATGACGGTGTGACACAAGAGCTTACAGTCTATGAGGATGAGGGGTAACACAAGAGCTTACAGTCTATGAGGGTGAGGGGGTTACACAAGAGCTTATAGTCTATGAGGATGAAGGGGGTGACACAAGAGCTTACAGTCTATGAGGATGACGGTGTGACACAAGAGCTTACAGTCTATGAGGATGAGGGGTAACACAAGAGCTTACAGTCTATGAGGGTGAGGGGGTTACACAAGAGCTTATAGTCTATGAGGATGAAGGGGGTATGACAAGAGATGAGTTTTAAGGGCATATTTAAAACAACTTTGGAGGTTGGGTATTTGTCTGATAGTCTGGGGATTGGCATTCAAGAAAATTTGTACAGCTCAGAGAGTTTAAATAAGGAAGAAAATATACTTAGATCACTGCCAGGTTGAAGAGTTCAGGTTGGATGATAGAATGAGATGAGAATGGAGAGGTGGGAGTTGCAGCATTGTGCAGAGCTTTGTGGATGAGAGTGATTATTTTTTCACGGATTCAGGAGGAGACGGGCAACCAGTGCAATGACTGGCACAGACCTGGAGGCCTCCGTGTAGTGTGTGGTATGAAAAATGAACCTGGCTGTTACATTAAGAATGAATTGTGGAAGAAAGAGTTTAGGGAGTGGAAGACCAATTAGTAGGGAGTTACAGTCTAGAGAGTGAATGCAGTGCGACATTTTATTTGAGACATTTATATGCAATATTTTATTTGATTGATTATGTTATTTCTTTAAAAATTAAGATGTACATTATATTTACTTATTTTTTACCACAAATACCGTATATATGTATATACTCGTGTATAAACAAAAATGTGTTGAAAAAACCCAACTCATTTCCTTTTCCCGCCCTACGTTTATACTCGAGTTAATTAGTTTTTCCAGTTATTTGTGGTAAAATTAGGGACCTTGGATTATACTCCGGTATATACCGTATATATACCATATTTTTCGGACTATAAGGCGCACAAAAAATTCTTTGATTTTCTCAGAAATGAAAGGTGCGTCTTATAGTCCGGTGTGCCTTATATATGAACCGTACTTACAGACAACAGCTGCCTTGAACTGTGCTCATGTCTGCCACCTGCTGGTCATTCATCCTTATAATCAGGTGCGCCTTATACTCCGGTGCTCCTTATATATGAACCGTACTTACAGACAACAGCTGCCTTGAACTGTGCACAGGTCTGCCACCTGCTGGTCATTCATCCTTATAATCAGGTGCGCCTTATACTCCGGTGCGCCTTATATATGAACCGTCCTTACAGACAACAGCTGCCTTGAACTGTGCACAGGTCTGCCACCTGTTGGTCATTCATCCTTATAAACAGGTGCGCCTTATATATGAACCTAGAGGTTTTAGCAAGCTTCTGTTGATGGTGTGCCTTATAATCCGTTGTGCCTTATAGTCCGAAAAATATTGTGTGCGTGTGTATATATATTATTCTTATTATTTTTATTACTACAAGTTTTAGTAAAAAAAAATAAATAGTAAGAGGGAAGGAAGGACTAAGGTATTTCAGATAAATAATTCTATGCAATAACAAAGCACAACTCAACATCATAAAGTTTTGAGGATGAATAAAACATCCAGAACTCTGGAGAATTATTAATGTTGTTATTCATTTCCAGTGGGGAAAACTCATTGTTGTAACTTTCTTTTATTTTGTATATTTCAATACCCAGAAGATCCAATAAAATGTAAGACACCTTATGATTGACTTAGCTTTTCTTCTAAATTAGGCTCCTCTGATTGGTCTGTGTTTTGTTCTTCGCGAGCCCCAGAGATGCCAGATCTCAGTTTGGAAATTAAACTCTTGGGTTTTCTTCTTTAATAATACAAGTGTTTCCTCGAGTTCAATAGGGACTACATCAACCTTAACTTTATTGCTATAAATCATTTACCTTAATTTACAGCTTACCCAATCCAGACATTTTTTTTTGTATATTTTATATGTTTAAGTCATATCTCGCCTCCTGTCTCCTGATATCCTCCAATCCTGATAAGTCTCTGTTTGGAAACCCTGATCTACCGTATTTTTTGGACTATAATGCGCACTAAAAATCCTTTGATTTTCTCAGAAATCAAAGGTGCGCCTTATAGTCCGGTGCGCCTTATATATGAACCGTACTTACAGACAACAGCTGCCTTGAACTGTGCACAGGTCTGCCACCTGCTGGTCATTCATCCTTATAATCCGGTGCGCCTTATAGTCCGGTTCGCCTTATATATGAACCGTACTTACAGACAACAGCTGCCTTGAACTGTGCACAGGTCTGCCACCTGCTGGTCATTCATCCTCATAATCAGGTGTGCCTTATACTCCGGTGTGCCTTATATATGAACCGTACTTACAGACAACAGCTGCCTTGAACTGTGCACAGGTCTGCCACCTGCTGGTCATTCATCCTTATAATCAGGTGTGCCTTATACTCCGGTGTGCCTTATATTTGAACCTAGACGTTTTAGCAGGCATTTATTGATGGTGCGCCTTATACTCCGGTGCATCTTATACTGTAGTCTCTCTTGCATCTGATCTGATTCCTAAAAATAAGGTTAGAGTGCGACAAAGTCCTACTTTCCACCCCAGATTTCTCCCCTTTAAGAGGACCTTTACCCACCTACCCATCAACTACAACTACCTTAGAAATGTGCTACTCCACTGTTTCAGATGTTATTTAGATTTTCTCTATCAGCCCCATCATTCCGAAGTAATCAATCTAATAATTTCTAATCAAATAGGTGAAACAAGTAAGTTCTGATCCAAGAGGAAAGGAGTCTAATTAGCATATTGGTTACTAGAAAGCTCCCTAAGGCTATGCTATCTAGGCTTTCTTCTGTCAGATGGGTGGTCTTGGTTTGGAGATTACTCTGCCTATCACTACCGGAGAGAGCTGAAAATCTTGACATTGATTACTCGGGAATGGTTGGGTTTAGAGAAATAATCCAGCTGTGCCAGTATCAGTGGGACAATGCCCAGGGTGACAAT
The DNA here is from genome assembly GCF_040894005.1 of Engystomops pustulosus. Classification (NCBI taxonomy): domain Eukaryota; kingdom Metazoa; phylum Chordata; class Amphibia; order Anura; family Leptodactylidae; genus Engystomops; species Engystomops pustulosus. The sequence goes on from NC_092413.1 coordinate 214,871,680, forward strand.
AGCTGGCGGTGGTACAAGGTTGACTATAAATTAATGATGTCAACCAAAGCAAAGAGATTCTTCATTGTACTTCATTGTACTCTTTACAGGGACAATATTTCTCTGGTGGACCTGGATTGTCTTCTGGCCCCCTGTAGGAAAGGCCATAACCTTAAACTGTAGGCCAAAAGATCAAACCGAATAGAATAGAACTTTATTCATCCCTGCAGGGAAATGATTGCATACAATACAGCTCCCTTCATATTGCAATCAATATCACGTACAATACACATTAAATATACATTCACAAAAAATTGGCATTTGGGAACAGGGGGCAAGAACTGAAGGTCGAGATAGGGGACTAAGTCAGCGCTTTTTAACGGCCAAAGTTGGTTGTAAAGTTCCACCAATGGATCCACATGATCTCTGGTTCGGTGCTGGCAAAGACAAAAACTTCTATTCTTTGACTACTTTACACCAGCCAAAGAAAACAAAATGTATAGACAAAGGTTTGGAACTTAATAGAAATGAGTTGCGTTCATATTTAGACAATTTCAAGCACAATTTTAGAAATTTTATCCTGAGTGGCACACAACTTCCTTAGGAGCAGAATGTCCATATACTGCAGTAACTTACCTCAGCAATAAGGTATTTGGGAATGTGATGTTTGCTCCACAATGAAGATTGGAGTAACGTGGATTAATTAGGCTTATCAATGTATTTCTTCTTCCGTGTAGCAGTACATTGACAGTTGAAGGCTGGGGGTGAGGTTGATCCGTCTATTGCACCATTTTTCTTACTTTTTATTTTTGTTGAAATTGGGCCCCATTGAAAGGAGATAACGTATGCTTGGTGACACTGCCACATAGTGAAGCTGGAGGAGCAAGCAGACAGCGTCAGCAGAGAGGAGGAGAGTGGTCCTGGCTCCAGATGCTGTCTTCTTGCGGCATATCATCAAAAACGTCTCAGCATGTGACCTCTGACACCTAGGATATAAGTTAGTCACCACTATGAGAATAGGTAAAAAAGATTTGTAGCTCACCAATTGATCCTGTTCGTTTGTGCAGGAAATCCACGCTGACGCAACGTACAATCCAGATCCTCGTAGAAAAAAACGGAGCTCCGCACCAAACCAGGATAAAATTATTTCTTGTCCTTCTGGACTTTATTATATAATATATTTAAAATTTAAACATGGCATGTCCCCTAGACCATATAGAGGAAGAAAACCTACGCGTTTCAAGTGCACAAGGCACTCTTAGTCATGGTTGAAATGTTTATGGGGGTTATCGGGATATATACCTAAAAGCAATTGCACTTGGTTGCATCATGTGGGTTTCTTCAAATGTGGTTCTCATCCATGTAAATCCTGCAGTTATGTGTTGCCAGTTAAGACGTTTTCTAATAGTACGAACACGGAGGTATACAATATTAAAACTTTCCTAAATTGCAACAGTGACTATGTGGTCTACCAAATAAAATGCACTATTTGTGAAAAGATATACATTGGCAGCACCGTTCGTAGGTTTAAACAAAGATTATTAGAACATATTAGAGACATCACCAATAGCAATAAAAATCTGTCGAGGGAACATACCCATACCAAGAATCTATCCGGTGCAGCCAGACACTTTATTGAACACCATCAAGGGAGAGTAGCTTCACTTACAGCTTGTGCAATAGAACAGATCCGCCCAGGCAAAAGGGGGGGTGACCGTAGCAAAACCCTACGAGACCGCGAAGCCTACTGGATTTTCTGCCTTAACAGCAGATTCCCAGCGGGCATGAATTTCAAACATGAGATTATGTTCCATTATTGAGTTTGTATTATCTTAAATGGCATACCAGCTTCTAACATGTTATTATTGATGTATATACTGATTCTATACAATCCAGTACAGGACTTGAATTGTTAGACTCTGTTTAATTGAAAGACGCTATGTTCTGGAATGTTACACGTTCTCAGAAATTTCCATAATAGTTATTGATATGATTATTAATTCATTTGATGTTATATGGATCTCTAATATGAGTGCACATTGTGGTTTTTTATATATATTTTTTTCTGTTTTGTTTTTATAAACATATGGGAGACTTTCCATGTTTTTGAAATCTCCCTGGATCATGTGATCGGGACTTTTTCCGGAAATAGGTATATATCCCGATAACCCCCATAAACATTTCAACCATGACTAAGAGTGCCTCGTGCACTTGAAACGCGTAGGTTTTCTTCCTCTATATGGTCTAGGGGACATGCCATGTTTAAATTTTAAATATATTATATAATAAAGTCCAGAAGGACAAGAAATAATTTTATCCTGGTTTGGTGCGGAGCTCCGTTTTTTTCTACGAGGATCTTAGTCACCACTACCCTACACGATGCTGGTTTTACTTGTGTAGGAGATAGAAGTAGACTGGTCTTACGAATATTGTCCCACTGTGGGAGGGTAAACTACAAGTTGTACTTGTTTTTTTGCTTAAAGTGGCAGCAATTGCTTGATCCCCATGTTGTTTGTCACAGAAGACAAAGGGGCACATTTACTTATAACAGTGCAGGGTGTACTCGGTGCAGTGTCCTGTGTAGTGTGCAGGGGGCGCCAGATTCAGAATTTCTAGTGCCTGTTCTTCATGAATCTGGTGTCCTCTGCAACACACTTCTGTCGGACTTTTCATGTTAAATGTGGCCCATGGTCCGACTAAGCAGGGAATGCCCATTTCAGTGATGACATTTGTGTTGCGTGTACAATAGTGCAGCCACACCATAAAGGGGTCACATCCGACATAAATGTGGCACTTCTTAAATACCTGTGCAAGCAACGTCAACCAACAAAATATTAGACTGACCTGGAAGTATAGTCAGAGTAAAATTGAATTTCTTGACATCTGGATTGAGAAACATTTAGAGGGGCATATAATCACTGACGTTTATCAAAAGAATGGGGCAGATTTACTTACCCGGTCCATTCACGATCCAGCGGCGCGTTCTCTGCAGTGGATTCGGGTCCGGCCGGGATTCATTAAGGTAGTTCCTCCGCCGTCCACCAGGTGGCGCTGCTGCGCTGAAAAGCATCGGAACGCGCTGGAGTTCACCGGCTCGGGCTGAGTGAAGGTAAGTGCAAGCTTCGCGACAGATTTTTTTTAAAAAATGTGGCGGTTTTTCCAAAACCGTCGGGTTTTCGTTCGGCCACGCCCGCCGATTTCTGTCCCGTGCACGCCGGCACCGATGTGCCAAAATCCGATCGCGTGCGCCAAAATCCCAGGGCAATTCAGGGGAAATCGGCGCAAATCGGAAATATTCGGGTAACACGTCGGGAAAACGCGAATCGGGCCCTTAATAAATGACTCCCAGTATGTTGGTCAATTCCCTTCTTCACGCTTCCTCTCATTATCCACAGTTAAAAAAGTCAGTTCCTGTTGGACAATTTTTGAGAATGAGACATATCTGCTCCAGCGACCTTGCTTTCGAAGATCAGGAGAGACCCACTGAAAGAGGGTGTAGGGAGTCTACTATCAGACAGGGCTATGATCGAGCAAGTAATGAAATCTTGTTCAGTAAATCAAGGAAGCAAGGAAGAAAGATACTGGAAATGTGAGAAGTATGACAAATTTTAATTTTCAATGGAGACGGGTAAGAAAAGTGGTAAACAAACATTGGCCAATAGCGATGTGTCTCAAAATTTTTACAAGATATCCATCCATTACTTGGCAGAAGTTACGTAATTTGAGAGACATGTTGGCGCAATATATTTTGGCGCTTTATATTGATGTATTTTGTGTATCATCTTGAGTGGCATTTATCTAGCAGTTTATCTTGTATATATAGCATAGTGTATATGAATTGTACTGAATTGTATTGATATTTATGGGATATTGTCAAGGTTCCTCCTGCAACCCATGTCTCGGGTTACAGCAGCCCGGCGACACTAACCTAAGGCGGCTCCGGTGGCGTCTTCTATGGTCTGGCGCGTGCTTTACCGCCTCCAAGTGCGTGTGTGCCCCGGCTCAGTGAGAAATAAAGGGCCAGGGCACTGATAATTGGTGCAGCTGGCCGCCTGCCCTAATAAACGGTCTACCTCTTCCTCTGCCCGCTGCCGGATCTTTGAGCCTCGAGCCTTTGAAAAAGCTTGTCTCCCTGCGCATTTATAGTGATTTCCCATTGTGACCTCGATTTGCTTCCTGACTACGCTCCTGTGCAGCCTGTCCTGACCTCCTGCCTGTCCAGGACTATGTCTCTGCTTCATAATTCTGCACCTCGTATTGGCTGCCACTGCAAGCAAAGTCATGCCTAAGGAGCGACCTGGTGGAACCCTACCACAGCAAGTCCAACTCGCTTTGAGGCATGAGTGTCACCCCCTCATCCTCATAGACTGTAAGCTCTTGTGTCACCCCCTCATCCTCATAGACTGTCAGCTCTTGTGTCACCCCCTCATCCTCATAGACTGTAAGCTCTTGTGTCACCCCCTCATCCTCATAGACTGTAAGCTCTTGTGTCACCCCCTCATCATCATAGACTGCAAGCTCTTGTGTCACCCTCATCCTCATAGACTGTAAGCTCTTGTGTCACCCCTTCATCCTCATAGACTGTAAGCTCTTGTGTCACCCCTCATCCTCATAGACTGTAAGCTCTAGTGTTACCCCCTCATCCTCATATACTGTAAGCTCTTGTGTCACCCCCTCATCCTCATAGACTGTAAGCTCTTGTGTCACCCCCTCATCCTCATACTGTAAGCTCTTGTGTCACTCTCTCATCCTCATAGACTGTAAGCTCTCTTGTCACCCCTCATTCTCATAGACTGTAAGCTCTTGTGTCACCCCCTCATCCTGATAGACTGTAAGCTCTTGTGTCACCCCCTCATCCTCATAGACTGTAAGCTCTTGTGTCACCCTCATCCTCATAGACTGTAAGCTCTGTGCCACCCCCCCATCCTCATACACTGTAAGCTCTTGTGTCACCCCCTCATCCTCATAGACTGTAAGCTCTTGTGTCACCCCCTCATCCTCATAGACTGTAAGCTCTTGTGTCACCCCCTCATCCTCATAGACTGTAAGCTCTTGTGTCAACCCCTCATCCTCATAGACTGTAAGCTCTTGTGCCACCCCCTCATCCTCATAGACTGTAAGCTCTTGTGTCACCCCCTCATTCTCATTGACTGTAAGCTCTTGTGTCACCCCCTCATTCTCATTGACTGTAAGCTCTTGTGTCACCCCCTCATCCTCATAGACTGTAAGCTCTTGTGTCACGCCCTCATCCTCGTAGACTGTAAGCTCCTGTGTCACCCCCTCATCCTCATAGACTGTAAGCTCTTGTGTCACCCCCTCATCCTCATAAACTGTAAGCTCTTGTGTCACCCCCTCATCCTCATAGACTGTAAGCTCTAGTGTCTCCCCCTCATCCTCATAGACTGTAAGCTCTTGTGTCACCCCCTCATCCTCATAGACTGTAAGCTCTTGTGTCACCCCCTCATCCTCGTAGACTGTAAGCTCCTGTGTCACCCCCTCATCCTCATAGACTGTAAGCTCTTGTGCCTACCCCTCATCCTCATAGACTGTAAGCTCTTGTGTCACCCCCTCATCCTCATAGACTGTAAGCTCTAGTGTCACCCCCTCATCCTCATAGACTGTAAGCTCTTGTGTCACCCCCTCATCCTCACAGACTGTAAGCTCTTGTGTCACCCCCTCATCCTCATAGACTGTAAGCTCTTGTGTCACCCCTCATCCTCATAGACTGTAAGCTCTTGTGTCACCCCCCCCCCATCCTCATAGACTGTAAGCTCTTGTGTCACCCCCTCATCCTCATAGACTGTAAGCTCTTGTGTCACCCCCTCATCCTCATAGACTGTAAGCTCTTGTGTCACCCCCTCATCCTCATAGACTGTAAGCTCTTGTGTCACCCCTCATCCTCATACACTGTAAGCTCTTGTGTCCCCCTCATCCTCATAGACTGTAAGCTCTTGTGTCACTCCCTCATCCTCATAGACTGTAAGCTCTTGTGTCACTCCCTCATCCTCATAGACTGTAAGCCCTTGTGTCACCCCCTTATCCTCATAGACTGTAAGCTTTTGTGTCACCCCTCATCCTCATAGACTGAAAGCTCTTGTGTCACCCCCTCATCCTCATAGACTGGAAGTTCTTGTGTCACCCCCTCATCCTCATAGACTGTAAGCTCTTGTGTCATTCCCTCATCCTCATAGACTGTAAGCTCTTGTGTCACCCCCTCATCCTCATAGACTGTAAGCTCTTGTGTCACCCCCTCATCCTCATAGACTGTAAGCTCTTGTGTCACCCTCATCCTCATACACTGTAAGCTCTTGTGTCACCCCCTCATCCTCATAGACTGTAAGCTCTGTGCCACCCCCTCATCCTCATAGACTGTAAGCTCTTGTGTCACCCCCTCATTCTCATTGACTGTAAGCTCTTGTGTCACCCCCTCATCCTCATAGACTGTAAGCTCTTGTGTCACCCCCTCATCCTCATAGACTGTAAGCTGTTGTGTCACCCCCTCATCCTCATAGACTGTAAGCTCTTGTGTCACCCCCTCATCCTCATAGACTGTAAGCTCTTGTGTCACCCCCTCATCCTCATAGACTGTAAGCTCTTGTGTCACCCCCTCATCCTCATAGACTGTAAGCTCTTGTGTCACCCCCTCATCCTCATAGACTGTAAGCTCTTGTGTCACCCCCTCATCCTCATAGACTGTAAGCCCTTGTGTCAATAATTTTCTCCCTTTTAGGCAGTAAGATTTCCTCTGTATTGTGCTTTTCTCTCCATCTGAAAGTTTTAAGTGATATCTGATACTTTACATGACATTAAGAGCTCCAGAGAATTATTAGTGTTTTGTTTGATATAATTGATACATTTCCTGTGGGGAAAACTCATTGATACATTTTAATAAACAACTTGTAAGTTTCTCTTGTTTCGTGCAGTATTAATACCCAAAAGATCTATTAATATGTAAATTGGGTATATACTGAATTAGACGACCCATGTGGCTCCTGCTCTGGGTCTGGGACTCGTTTTTTAAATTCCCCAGAGAAACTTATTAAGAATTTGGAAATTAAACTCTTGGGTTTTTCTTGACACGAGTGTTGTGATACATTCAATGGGGACTAAATGATGCAAAACATAAACTATCAATTAGATAGCTTCAGCAAAGTGCTCACTGGGCTCCATCACGTCTCCATATCTGACCACCACAGAAAAGCTTATGCAGGTCTACCTCAAGCTCTTATTCCACTTAAAATATGAGAATATGAGATTATCCACGTTGAGTAGCCAAGAGCATTAAAACCTGTCCTGGAGTAGACACAACAGGAAATCCTGACATTCAATGACTTTCCCTACGTGCCAACATCTAACACTCCTTGAAGGATATTTTATGGTTAAACATGGAGCACACTAGTGTAAATGAATCAGCAATATTGAGATATTAAAAATAATTTTCGCTAATGTAAGTAACATAATATAAAAACAAGGGTCTTCCGCCCCCAGTGCCATCCAAGCAGTTTGGCGTTTGACTTCTCTGAAGGTCATTATCCCAGTGTTCCTATTGGTTTTTACAGTTAAAACACTTATAGGAAGCTGGAATTTGCTGTGAGTAGGACTCAAGGCCACAACCTCTTGGAGTAGTCTTGCTACGGTGACAGTTAACCTGGCCGGTCAAAGTTCTCAGGCACTAGGAGCTGGGCAGAAAATAGGGACAGAATCCACAATCCACAATACAAACCTAAGATTAGGATGGGAGGGATATGAACAGAAACTCAGGCTTGAGTTCAGGAAAGGCAGAAATCGATCAGAGACAGGTCCTGCCGGAGTCATCAACAGAACACACTACAGAACCAAAATCTCATACTTTGAAGAGCTGAGATCACAAGGGTCTACAAATCACAGAGACGGCACAACTTGACAGAACCTAAATGTTCTGGCACTTCCCAAAAAGGGAGGTGCCTGAGCATTTATACCCAGAATGTGGACTGATTGGCAGGGGACAAATTAGGACTGAGTGCATTGGCCCTTTATAATTGAGGACTTAGTATTTTCATGGGGCCTTGGGTCACAGGAGCCACCAGCTGGTCACAGTAGAAAGTATGCAGCCTAAAAACTGAGGGACACAGGAACAAGGCTGCAACAGTGGTAGGGACAGCAGGACAGCAATGGCTATGCCAACCCTGTAAGTTAACACTGCAACAGGCATGATAGACTCTCTGTCACGGTTGCCCCTGCAACCCATGTCTCGGGTCCCTGGCGCACCCGTATGCCTCTCCCTGCAGCCCTGTCGTGGCATCACTCACCTCTCTTGGCTCCAGCGGGGTCTCTTGTGGTCCAGCGAGCACATCCCCCTTCCTCGGTGAGATTTGAAGGGACAGCGCACCGCTAATTGGTGCTAGTGGCCACCTCCCCTTATAAATGGACTGCCTCTTCCTCTGCCCCCTGGCAGATCTGTGTGCCTTGTGCCTTAGAGTAAAGCTGTGTTCCCTAACTAGCGCATTTATTCTGACTTCCAATTGTGACCCTGGTTCCGTTCCCGACTACGCTACTCTGCTGCCAGTTCTGACCTTTTGCCTCGCCTCTGACAGAGATCCTGTGCTGCCTGTCTCAACCTCCTGCCTCTCCCTGACCACGATTCTGCCTCATGACTCTGTACCTCACCTTGGCCACCACCACGAACAAAGTCGGCCTTGTGGAGTGACCGGGTGGTACCACGCAGCAAGTCCTCCCAGGTGACGGCTTACACAATAATCGACAATTGTGGTCTCTCATTTCCCCTTCATATTGTATCCCCTCTAATTTCCTTATTATAATGTGGCTCCTCTCATCTCCCCCTCATATTATGACCCTTATCTCCTCAAATTGTGGCCTATCATTACCCCTTCATATTGCCGCCTCTCATCTCCTCCTCATATTGTGGCCCCTCTCAACTTCTCCTCATATTGTATCTTTTCTTATCTCTCCATCATATTGTGGCTCCTAGTGGTTACTAGTAGAGATTTAGACTTGTATGTACTGCTAACAGTTACAGAAAACAAGCATATATTATATACATGACGTCCCCTACACTCGACTTACAGACGACCCCTAGTTACAGACAGACCCCTCTGCCCCCTGTGACCTCTGGTGACCTCTCTGGATGTTACTATAGTCCCAGGCTGCACTTATCAGCTGTAAGGTGTCTGTAATGAAGCTTTATTGATAATCCTTGGTCCAATTACAGGAAAAATTTTTGAAACTCCAATTGTCACCGCGCAAAAATTTGTCTGGATCTACAATTATAAAATATGCAGTTCCGATTTACATACAAACTCAACTTAAGAATAAACCCAAAGAACCTATCTTGTACGTAACCCGGGGACTGCCTGTATATATAAAATGTATCTTTTAATTTATCTTTTTTTTATTTTTTAGGGGGGGGGGATTACAACTATACACGGAAATTAGATAACAAAGTAAAAGTAAAGACACAGATGGAAATTATTTACTAAACAAAGTTAATTAATCGGAATTTTAATAGCTATTAAAAAGAAAAGTTCCCCACAAAGCCATATGTGCCCAGTCCCAAAGTCATATCTCATTATTGTAGACTAATAAAGCCCTGGGGACATCCAGCCTGGGGGATACACAGGTAACAACACAACTATGGAAGCTTTATAAGGAGTCTCAGTTTAGAAGTTTCAGAACTTGTATTATCCAGGGGACGGACCTTTCTTGCCTGTGACACTGAGGACTTGGTAAGTGTCTGGGATTATTATGGGATCGCTGTGTGTCAGGGATTTGTTACTTTTTCATCCATTATATTTTTCAGTAAATGCAGTTTTCTAATTCCAATTTTGGCAAATGTCTTGTACTTGATAGAGATACAGGTAAGATCTTGATAAAGATGTACAGGTAATCTTATGAAAACTCAGGCATCACCATGTTCGGACATTGACACTGTGCAGAAGGTAATAAACACCAGAAGACTTCTATCAATATACTAATATCTTATATCAATGGTCAGAACTGAACTCATTCCTTAGAAGTGCGATCGCGTCAAGTACAAGCAAAAACACACGTTATACAGTATGTAAATCAATTACTGGCACATCAAATTTACGTTAAAAGCATAGTGTGCTGATTTAGAATAAGACAACACCCCCCCCTCTTCCCCATGTCAATGTTTGATTACAGGCAGTCCCCTACTTAAGGACACCTGACTAAGGCCCGCTCCACACTTGTGAGTGTGATGCGATGAACCTGGATCGCACGGACCCGGATTGCACGGCCCGAATGCTGCAAACCGGGACTGAACTCAGCATGTCAGTTCACTCCCAGTTTCCACCGTTCGGGCCGTGCGATCCCGGCAGCATGCATTGCGAGTGTGATGCGAGTTCATCACATCACACTCGCAAGTGTGGAACTGCCCTTACAGACGACCCCTAGTTAAAGACGGACACCCTCTGCCTACTGTGACCTCTGGTGACCTCTCTGAATGTTACTATAGTCCCAAACTGCAACGATCAGCTGTAAGGTGTCTGTAATGAAGCTTTATTGATAATCCTTGGTCTCATTGCAGCTAAAATTTTGAAAATCCAATTGTCACTGGGGCTAAAAAAATTTTTTTTTGTCTGGAACTACAATTATAAAATATACAGTTTTGACTTACAAATTCAACTTAAGAACAAACCGATAGACCCTATCTTGAACGTAACTCGGGGGCTACCTGTATAAGATAAATTCTATCTTGAGTGTAAAAGACCAAATCGGGAGGCATCTAGTGAACTCACTTGTAGTAGGTTGCGTGTTCTCACTGCTCTAACAGTAAAGAATCCTGTCTATAACATTGGTGAAACTGTGACAAAACTCCTTCTCAGGCTCTTACCTGTCAAATATTATAAGAAAATATTCAATGATTTCCATGGTCTAACTTCTCTAACGCTAAGGCATCCTGTCTACGACACTGGTGAAACACTGGTGAAATTGTCTTTCTCCGAACTGTTTAAAATTAAATTTTTGCCTTTGGATTTGTGCACTAATTTTTGAAAAGTACAAGTGGAGGACAGTGTAAGACCGACCCACCAGAGTACCAGAGGATCTTGTGGTCGGCCCAGGTACTTGCCCAATAATGAGGTTACTAGGGTCTATTTCCTGGGGCTTGATTAAGAGTGAGCCACGAGGGTTATATTTCATGGCGCACCGATGCTGAAGGAGGAGCCATGTTTTATTTTTTTAAGGGTTGTGAGCGTATAGCTCCTCGTGAAAGAAAAAATCTCTGCTCGGCGCCCAAAACGTGTTAATCTATCATTTTTATTATTCCATAAAAAATGTGCTAAAAATACTTGAAAACATAATATTGTATAAAAAATTTTCATAAAAAGCGGAATTAAGTAGGTTGTGCCTAATACAAAACCCCAAAAGGTGAGCAAATAACTATCATTGTAAAGAATAATCCAACAACCGGAAAATACTACATTATTTGCACTTTCCTTCTTTTTTGTTTTCTTTTCTTTGCATTTTTTTCAGGTTTTGTGTTTGGAATGTAAGTCCTAGCACCAAATACCAATTGTTTGAATATAGAATAAACCTGAAAGTAACCTAATATAATCTAATAAATACATCCTAATCTAGTAACCTAATAATTACATCCTGGGTTTAAAAGCTAAGGTTTTACATGCTCCCGGCCCTGGGTCCATCGCCAAAGGCTGTCTCCAGGTCTTGTCTCTTCTGGCAATTAGCGCCTTATTTTGTGCCAAATTTGTCTCAACTATTTACCCTACAAAATACATCTCATTTGTGACCAATGATGAAATGAGACTGAGAAAAAGAGACCGAACGTTGAGGGCGTCATCTCTGCACATAAAGTCTCAGCTTGTACAATGTCCAGACCACATTGTGTTGTGAATGCAGAGACTAAATATGGAAAAAAAATGTATTATAATGTACAGGAAATGGAGTCTGATAATATTTCTAGATCTGCACATTAAGAATTGTAATCTGCTCATCTTTCAGCGGAGAGGGGAGGGGTGACGGGAACTCACCCCTCCCCCCCAAATTTCTCCAACGGCCATGTGCTACATGCCTCTCACAACGAAATAAAAATAAAAGTTCAATATCATATTTGGATTCACTTGATACGTCTGGAGTAAGTTTGCTGAAGTGAAAAGTGGAATAGGTTGTCAAAGTTTGCACAGGATGGCATTTCTGAGACGTTTGTACAGCTGAAAACTGACCACAGTGATACATTCCACCTACTTATTCTTTGGCAATCAAACGTTTGATCTTTCTTTTTAATAAAAAAATAAAAATTAAAAATTGTTACATAAAAGAAGAATGCAGGGACTTGAGGGGAATATATGTGTTAGTGATTGGTGATTGTTAGTGATTTTATTATTGTTGGTGTAAAAACTCGGTGGGCCTTTGTTGGTCTATAGGTGCTCAGAGTGATGGTGCACCCACTGTGGCCTGCAATCAGAATCGGGCTGTACTGGGAGAATGCTGTCAGTGTGACCTCAATGCCGAGTTCCTGTATATCAAAAGATGATGATAGAAGGAGCTGAACTGTAGGGATGTATCTTATGACTAGGTCATTAGTGGTATAGAGGAGACCCCCTCTATCCACAGGAGAGTTTTGCGAGGGTTTTACTCTAAAAATAGAGTTAGTAAATGATGAAGGGGTAGAGCAGGCATTCTTTCCCTAGCTACATTCAAAGTATATAAGACACATGTATCAAACTTTTTGCTTGGCTCTCTCTTTATTTTTTTTATTTATTTTTTATTAAAGCCACAAATTTTGGTGCAAATCTAAGACTGACCCTGACCGTGGACGTAGAAATGAGCTCAGAGCTTAGAATTTTCGTCAAAGAACAAACACCACATGTATCATTAAGGAAAACATGCTAAGATGCACTTGACCAGCAAAAAAGCAAAAGAAACAGACGGACGGACGGACGGACAAATCCAAACTTATGATACATGTGCCCATGTGTGTGCCAGGGATGGCCAAAAACTCTGGTAATTACTAATACCAACATGGACATATCATGGAGCAGCAGGGCACAAGGATCCATCTTCTGCTTCAACAGTTCGTAGGAACATGACCATAGTTCTGTTGATCATTAAAGGGGTTGTCTGACTGTTTTCAAAATTCTGCAGGCGGGCTGGGGAGGGATTTAAAAAAAAAAAAGGCTCTACTCACCTCCTCCGTCACTCCTGGTGTCCCCCGCCACCATCTCCCCCGGCCCAGTCCCAGTCTCTCCTGGCCCGGTCTCTCCTGGCCCAGTCCCAGTCTCTCCTGGCCTGGTCTCTCCTGCCAGTTCAACTTCTGGCTGGCCGAGGTTGCCGACCATGACCACCTTTCGCCATATCTCAGTGATGAGGAATGGGGACAGGGACGTGTGGGCATGGCTGAACTCAGCATGCCTTCTGAAGGAGGTGAGTACAGCTTTGTTTTTTATAAAAATTCCTCCCCTGCCCTCCTGCAAAATTTTTTAAACATTCGGACAATCCCTTCAAGGTCCAGGGCTCAAATCCCTTGTAAGCAGATTATAATTCCTATCCTGTGGACAGAACTACTAGGCATGGGACCCTCCCTTCAAGTCTTCTGTAATCTCCTTCATGCTAAACCATAACACATTTCTTGCTTCATGTTGTAGGATGGCCTGGAATAATGGATCAATGGTCACGGAGTTTATTCTTCTTGGTCTTACTAATAATCCTCAGTTACAAGTCATCCTGTTTGTCTTCTTTCTCATCATTTACCTAATGATAATTACGGGGAACACCTTCATTGTTATTGTAGCTATCAAGGAGCCCAGCCTTCACACCCCTATGTATTTTTTTCTTGCAAACCTTTCTTCTCTGGATATCATCTACTCAACGTCAATAATTCCCCGGATGCTAAGAGACTTTCTATCCACCAGGAAAGTCATATCTCTGGGAGAATGTGTCACCCAAATGTACGTTTCCCTGGGTCTGGCGGAAGTGGAATGTATTCTCTTAGGCGTAATGGCCTACGACCGCTATGTAGCAATATGCCATCCACTGCATTACATGACCACCATGCGTAGGTCAGTATGCATCAAAATAGCAACTGCAACATGGATGTGCGGATTGTGTCTGACGATTCCGAGTGTCATCGCTGTGTTTAACGTGGACCTCTGTGGCCGAAATGAGATCAATCACTTTGAGTGTGAAATCCCAGAACTCATCTCTATATCGTGTGGTGACACCACTGTTATCGATCTCCTCAACCTCACCATTGGACCACTCCTCTTAGTTGGACCATCCATTTTTATCTGTGCAACTTATGTTCGAATTATTAGATCTGTGTTAAGAATTGCTACATCTGAAGGGCGGAGGAAAGCGTTCTCGACCTGCAGCTCCCATATCATGGTTGTCATAGTCCTTTATGGATTGCCAATGTTTTCGTATTTGAACCCGAGGTCTAACACCGATCCAGGAACTGTTAAAATCTATACATTGTTTTATACCACTCTTACTCCACTCTTTAACCCTATAGTTTACACCCTTAGAAATAATGAAATCATAACAGCTCTGAAGAAGGTCACTAAAAAAGTTACTTAATTGCAAATATAAATAGATTATAGTTGACTGCTTAAGCATTTCACCTTCTTCATCAGCTCCAAGTCTTTACATAAATTTATAGGTCATGCTCCACTGATTCTAATATAGTTGAATTTTTTTCCCTACTCACTACCATCCCCGAGGAACGAATGTAATTGTCTTCTAATCTCTACTATCTGATGGGCTAAACTAGGGTGTCTCCTCCAAGCATCTGAACATGGGGGGTCTAATTAAAATATTGGGGACTGAAACAAACCTGAAACTATTTACTCTCTACTGTGAACTATGTAGAAAAATAGTCCTGGGCATGAGCAACTGGCCTGGTTCTCCCTATTCAACAGTAGAGAGGTCCAAATGTTGACAGTTGTGACCGGACCAGAGGAATATTAAAGGTTACAAAAAGTTGGTAAAGGTCGTACATGTTTATTGAGTGGAGGCTTCTGCTGGCCATATTATTAACGAGGAGGGGCTGCTGCCAAGATTTTATTAATAAGGGGAGATGCTAGACAGTATATTAATAAGGGAGGCTGATGCTGGACACTATGTATAAGTTGTATGAGTATGTCGATGTTGCATATACTGTATGTGTATTGTTAAGAATAATGTGTGGAGCAGGGGGGTGGGGGGTAGAGCAATTTTAGGTATATTATGGTGCCGAAATAAAGTTTCCATCGGGGCCCACTGGGGACATGTCCGCCAAGAAAAAATACTTTTTAGACAGAAGCTGAAAAAAAAGACCCAATACCATGAGACCCCCCCCCCCCCAAAAAAAAAAAAAACATAGACGACCATTCAAAGACAAATGATAAATTCCCCCAGTGATTTAGGACACTAAGCAAATGGTTCAAATTTAGTTTAAACAATGGTAATGTCCAAAATCTTTCTCGCATAGCTGTAATCAATCATATTAAAACCAGATGCCTGATGAGTCAGAATAACACCTGGCTTTTTGGATGTTTTATGTTTGAGCGCCAACACCCTTCCCCATCTCTCTTTGGGTCTCTTCCACGAAAGCTTAATTCCACACATTTCAGCATGAAGACTCTTCCTTCTGTGATCTCCACGGGTCTGAACACATGATCGATACCGGCAAAAGAAATGCAGGTACAGTCACCGTTGTATATTTGTTGAAAATGTTTTGAAGTCCTGGATGTATTGACCACATGGGGGTTTCAAGAATAAGATAAGGATTGTTTTATTCGTACTTGTATCAGTACTGAGGTACATTCAACATATTTAACATGACAAGTAATGCTAATAATGGTAAACGACATATGATGTATTACCGGTAAATATTGCAAAATATTCTATGATTGTTGTGTGTTGTTGAGGTTTACATTGAGTCACCGTGACACAACTTGTAGACTTATTGGGGGATATTTATTATATGCCGGCTGCAGCCTCTTGATGTATCCGGTGGGGTGCTGCGGCAAGGTGTATTACCGGTTGCAGCGAGTGTGGAGTAACTCCTCACGCCAGCCCCCTCCCGGCCGGCCACGCCCCCTTCTAGCCCCTTTATTCCTCATTGGCGTGAAGGTGGCGGATTGGGCTAAATAATAATAATAATCGTAATAAGCTAGCATTTGCGTTTATTTCAGGGCTTCTATGCCACTGATTTGGCACAGAGGTCCTGATAAATATTCCCCATTATGTCTGTTTCTATAAAAGCCGTTTAAAGGCAGCCATTTACTAGATTTATTGTTAAAAATAAATTTGGGGAAAGTTCTCTGCTTGTAGTAGTCACTTTTCTAGAAACAATGGGGCAGATTTACTTACCCGGCCCATTCGCGATCCAGCGGCGCGTTCTCTGCGGTGGATTCGGGTCCGGCCGGGATTCACTAAGGTAGTTCCTCCGCCGTCCACCAGATGTCGCTGCTGCGCTGAAGTTCCCCTAGGCCCGCCAGAATGCCCTGAAATTCATGTATGCCTATACCTGGTGAAGGTAAGTGCAAGTTTCACTACACATTTTTTTTTTTTTAATGCGCCGGTTTTTACGAATCTGTCAGGTTTTCGTTCGGCCACACCCCCCGATTTCCGTCGCGTGCATGCCGACACCGATGCGCCAAAATCCGATCGCGTGCACCAAAATCCCGGGGCAATGCAGGGAAAATCAGCACAAATCAAAAATATTCGGGTAACAAATCGGGAAAACGCGAATCGGGCCCTTAGTAAATGACCCCCAATATTTCCATTATCCTTAAGAATAATTTAAAAATCATTGTCAGTATATAGTAATGCCCCGTGCACACTACCGTACAGGGGGACATATATACAGAAGCAAGCTTTTGGCGGTACATATGACCACCATAGACGGCAATGGGAGCGCAAAGCGATACGGTGCAGCATAATTGCGGCACTATACCGCTCCGTACACAGGGAAAAGATAGGACATTTCCTATCTTTCCTTGTGTTACTGCACCACGCATTGCTATAGAGAGTGGAGGGGTCATCCCTTCTCTCCATGGTGCCGCAAGTATGCATGCCCGGCTACGGCTGGGTGGTCACACGTTCGTGTCCATTGGAGATGAGAGAGTATAATCGTCCGAGCTTGATACTCGTGAGCGGGTATACTCGTCCGAAGCGGCTCGTTGCTCGGACGAGTATTTCCCCTGCTCGAGATCGAGCATTTAATTTAAAAAACACAGTGAAGAACAGTGAAGAATAGAATAAAAACAGTGAACACAGTGAACACAGGTTCATTTAAGTGAAGAACACAGTGAAGAATAGATTACAGATGTCCGGCACACCTGCTTAGTTGTCGGAAGATACGCGCGAAACGGTGCAAACAAAATAGTATGTGAAGAACAATATATATGTGTGAAGAACACATTGAAGAACACGGTAAGCAGGACAGAGACACCGGGGCAGCAGCATGGAGACATCGGGGGAAGAGCAGCACGGAGACATCGGGGGAAGAGCAGCACGGAGACATTGGGGGCACAGCAGCACGGAGACATCGGGGGCACAGCAGCACGGAGACATCGGGGGCACAGCAGCACGGAGGTATCGGGGGCACAACAGCACGGAGGCATCGGGGGCACAGCAGCACGGAGACATCGGGGCACAGCAGCACGGAGACATCGGGGGCACAGCAGCACAGAGGCATCGGGGGCACAGCAGCACGGAGACATCGGGGGCACAGCAGCACGGAGACATCGGGGGCACAGCAGCACGGAGACATCGGGGGCACAGCAGCACGGAGACATCGGGGAGACTTCAGTGGAAGAAGAGGAGCGGATCCCGGGAAAGCGTATCTCCCGACAAGTAAGCAGATGTGCCGAACATCCGTAATCTATTCTTCACTGTGTTTTTCACTTAAATGATCCTGTGGCCACTGTTTTTATTCTATTCTTCACTGTTCTTCACATCTGTAACTTGTCGGGAGATAATATACACGCGGAACAGTGAAGAATAGATTGCAGATGTTTGCATACATCTGCTAACTTATCAGAAGACATTATTTTTCAATTAAATAACACATTTTATTCCCGAACCATGGTCCCTTTGAAAAATGCTCGAGTTTCCCATTGACTTCAATGGGGCTCGTTATTCGAGACGAGCACTCGAGCATCGGGAAAAGTTCATCTCGAATAACGAGCACTCGAGCATTTTAGTGCTCGCTCATCTCTAGTGTCCTTGACGCTTAAAGGAGATCTCTTATTATAATGTGGAGGATTTATCATATATATATTTATATATTGGCACATTGTGTGCCAGCATATAAGAGGGAAATAGTCACAATTCCTGCAAGTATACTAGGAAATGCGACTTTTTCGGGGCTCGAATGCCATAAAACTGCCAAATAAGTTTTGATAAATCCCCTTCAATATCTATATTGTTTTTTATAAGTGGTTGAGAAAGAAACAGGAATTTATAACATTGTTTGCTAAGGAAACGTTTAGGATTGTTCTGTACTAAATCTGACCTCTGTGTGTTATTTTCAATGTTTGTGGCCCTGTTTGACATCCGCTTTGAATAATTTAGCCTGTGTAGATATTTAAACACTCTTTTGGGTTCATTCATATTTAGTCTAAGCATTTGTTTATGTGTTTTTTGTCTATTTTCAGAATTTTGGACTTATTTGATGTATCTTAGAGGTTGATATATCAGTCTGTGGGGGAGATTTATCACTGCCTTTTTGGTGTAAAAGAGTGGCAAAAACATCACAAAGGGTTTTTTCTGATTTTTTTGGAGTAAAAAAAACCGCAAGAGCCTTTTCTCGCCACTCATAAATATGGCTAAAACATAGAACCACTGCTAGTGCAACACCGTGCAAAGCCACATTTATGATTTGCAATTTTTCAAAAATAATTCCAAAAAGTTGCAAAATCAATCCAACTCCCCTCCCAGTGTATGTACTGCTGGATTATTTTACTCTACTTATTTTGTGAATATTTTTATAAAATCCCAGAGAGATTTATAAAAGGGCCAACGCCACTTTAATAAATCTCATAAACAGCCGAGCTCCAACGGCAAACATAGAACTATCACAAAGAGCCGCCTAATAATAAATCACCCCCTGTCAGTTTTTTGCAAAAAGTTGCAAATTCTTCTGCAACCCCTTCTAAACTTCGGGCCACATGTATCACTCGTTTTTTCTGTTTTCATTCAGGCGCACCGTTTTTGCGCCATTTTTGTGACTAAACGCCAAACTAGCCAAAATAAGCAGCTTTCCCTCATCTATCTTACCAATCCAGATGTTTTGCTGCGCCTAATGATATTCATCACTTGCAACGTTTTCATTTAGGCACAAAAACGGTCGCAAAAACACTCCAGCCCGAAGGTGGCGTTATCTGAGAAGAAAGCACTGAGCCCCTGTGCAGAACAGCTCATTTCTAGCAGCAAAGCTCAGCCAGACACTGCAGACACTAGTAGAGATCATACAGACATGAGATACTCTGCAGACACTAGTACAGATCATACAGACATGAGATACTCTGCAGACACTAGTACAGATAATACAGACATTAGATACTCTGCAGACACTAGTACAGATAATACAGACATTAGATACACTGCAGACACTAGTGCAGATAATACAGACATTACATACACTGCAGACACTAGAACAGATCATACAGACATGAGATACTCTGCAGACACTAGTACAGATAATACAGACATTACATACACTGCAGACACTAGTACAGATAATACAGACATTACATACACTGCAGACACTAGTACAGATAATACAGACACTACATACACTCCAGACACTAGTACAGATAATACAGACATTACATACACTGCAGATACTAGAACAAATATTACAGACATTAGATACTCTGCAGACACTAGAACATATAATACAGACATTAGATACTCTGCAGACACTAGAACATATAATACAGACATTAGATACTCTGAAGACACTAGTACAGATAATACAGACATAAGATACACTGCAGACACTGGAACATACAATAGATACATTAGATACACTGCAGACACTAGTAGAGATCATACAGACATGAGATACTCTGCAGACACTAATACAGACATAAGATACTCTGCAGACACTAGTACAGATAATAGACACATTACATACACTACAGACACTAGTACAGATAATACAGACATGAGATACTCTGCAGACACTGGTACATATAATACATACATTACATACACTACAGACACTAGTACATATAATAGATACATTAGATACACTGCAGACAGGAGCTGCAGACTCTATTTACAGTTCATCACCTTCTATATACAAAACATTCTGCAAATCCCTGAGCTCAAAGCAAGAGAGGAGAGAACTTTGCAGAATTTTGCAGAAACTACAGACAAGTGTCCCCCCATGTAATTCTGCACAGTGTCGGGGGGGGGATACTGTGCAGAATTACAGGGGTGCAGCAGGAGACCAGCACTGGGGGATCCCCTCCAGGAGAAGCCCCTGCTGAGGAGGTCACTGGGTGCTGGGTGTCACACACCTGGGTGCTGCTGAGGAGGTCACTGGATGCTGGGTGTCACACACCTGGGTGCTGCTGTGAGTGTTATCTTCATTCTGGGCTGTGGGAGAAGCAGAGAGGAGCTTGTAGGAGGATCACATGTAAGTGCCTGAATCTAACATTGCGCCTAAATTGCGCCTAAACTGTGTTGAAGTAAAGTGATTAATAAGAGGCAGAAAATATACTTATCACAGATGGTTGTAGCTTGTGATAATTCTGGCAAAACAGTGCGCCAGAATTTAGGCGCAACTACTACACTTAGGCGCACAAAAGTGATAAATGTGGCCCTTTTTCTACGTCTGTTTGGGAGTAAGTAAGTCGAGACGTTTTACCATGCTTTGCGACAAAATTGTGACTTTTTTCATACATCTACACCTGGATTCTGAAGATATGTTAGACGGAAAAGGTCAGACTTCGTCTAGACAGGTACAACCTGGTGGAGATTGCGTCTGGATCTATTAAGAGGCCGGAGGTGCCTCTGCGATCTGTTGCCCAAATCTACGTCGGGGCACTTTGAGACTAGCATTGAAAACATCGGTCTCAATAAACCCCCTGGTGTTTGGAGTAAATTCACACAACTTAATTTTTTGGTGTCAAAAAATGTTCACAGCTTAATTTAAGGAGGAAATCACAGGAGGAGGAGGAGGTGGTGAAAAGTAAGAGGTGGGATTCCCCAAAACTGTGAGATCTCTGGGTGCCAGACATTGGGGCAGATTTACTTGGTGCAGGTAAGCGCGTGTCAAGCAACACTTTTTTTTTTTTTTAAATACAGCGTTTTTTCCGGATCCGGGTTTTCCGACGACCACGCGCATCACGCCCCGACCAAGCCCCCCCCCCCCCCCGCTAATTTCCATCGCCTGCATGCCAGTGCACCAAAAACCCGGGACAATTCGGCGCAAGCTGGTAATTTTCGGGCAACCCGACGAAAAAACGCGATTCGGGTGCTTAGTAAATGACCCCCTTTCTCTGACTTGCCGTTCAAGCAGAGCCAGTACTCAGGGCGATTTGGTACACTAAACCATCCACAGGTCCTTATGGATCAGTGTTTTAGTGTTCCAAATTGCCCTTTGTGTACTGAGCGCATGCGCTTATCAAGAGATCAGATTTAGTACAGAACAATCCTAAACGTTCTCCTGGCAAACAATGTAATAAACTTTCTTAACTGCTTGTAAAGAACAAGAAATATTTTCTGCATCATAAAAATACATCTTCCTGTTCTATACACCAACAGAGATTTGTCATAAAAGCAGTGACCCTAAGAAGAGAACTTTCCCCCAGTATGTTTTCAACATCTGATCATAAATCTAGTAAGTGGCTGTAAACAGCTTTCATAAATTCACACACAATGGGGCTTATTTACTAAGGGTCGCGGATCGCACTTTTGTCAGACTGGGATTTGCGCATCTTTGACAGGTATTTGCGATGGGATTTTGTCACATGTGATCAGATTGTGGCACAGCTGCGCTGCTTTCATGTGACTGATTTAACGTTCAAATTGTGTCGAAATCCAATGCACTTACATGCACCGGGAAGAAGACCTTCGGACCTGAGCGGGGAAGCAACACATGCAGGATATTGGGCGCACAATCATAGTAAATCGCGGCACAGGGCATTGTTGGAAAATGCACTTTCTGTGAACTCTGGGGACCAGGTAAGTAATTGTACCCCAAGGGCCACTTTCATCAAAACTAGTGCAGACTGTGCTATGTGGAGTGTGCAGAGTGCGGCGGATTATTGAATACTGGCACGTCTTCATTAAAGGGGTTGTCCACTTTAAGCACAGAGCAGCCGCGACACAAAACAGGCGCAGACACTAAGGGCCCGATTCGCGTTTTCCTGACGGGTTACCCGAATATTTCCGATTTGCGGTGCTTTTCCCTGTATTGCCCCAGGATTTTGGCGCACGCGACGGAAATCAGGGGGAGTGGCCGAACGAAAACCTAACAGATTTAAAAAAACCGCCACATTTTAAAAAAAAAAATGTGTTGCAAAAATTGCACTTACCTTCACTCAGCCCGGCTCGGTGTATTCCAGTGCGTTCCGATGCTCTTTAGCGCAGCAGCGCCACCTGGTGGACGTCGGAGGAACTACCTTAATTAATCCTGGCCGGACCCGAATCCACCGCAGAGATTCGGTGGATCGCGAATGGTCCGGGTAAGTAAATCTGCCCCTTTATGTATACATGTACAAGCAGGATGCACATTCTTTTCAGTGCAAAATCATTCAGAAAACTGGCGCAAACGCTTTAATAAACATGGGCCAGTAAGTCTACTAGTTGTGCTCATGTGAAACTTTCACTTAAACAAACACAATCAATTGTACAATATCTCACAAAACCTTACCTGAAATACATCATATGTTGTTTACCTTCAGTAGGGACAGCAGGGTGGCACAGTGGTTAGCATTACAGCCTTGCAGTGCTGGGGTCCTAAGTTCAAGTCAGGGTCAACATCTGCAAAGAGTTTGTATGTTCTCTCTGTGTTTGCGTGGGTTTCCTCCAGGTCCTCAGTTTTCCTCCCACACTCCAAAACATACTGGTAGGTAGATTAGATTGTGAGCCCCATTGGGCACAAGGACCAATCTGGCAAGTTCTGTGCAGCGCTGCGTAATCCATGTACACTATATAAATAAAGAATTATTATTTATTACTAGCAGTAGTTGTAGTGTTCAATATGTCGATGTACGACATATTGAGAAAAATGTCAGCATTGATATTTATGCCTTAATCACTTCCGGTGTATTCTGTATCGTCTTACTTTTGTTTGGTCATTTTGGTTTATTGTTTTTGATATGTCTGCTATATATCGTCCTTACTTGGATTTTTTCATTTCTTGAATGCCAAACGTTAGCTCCTATGATTGGTGTGCTGAGGCTGCATGACTTCCTTCATACCTTTAAGCTTACATCTAATGATAGTAGCCTTGGGTAAGAAAACATATCCAAAATATGTAACCCGAAGTTTTGTTGTTTATTCTGTTCATTGTTTGATCAACTTGTCATGATTAGTGGATCAGTTTTTAAAATTATATAATTAGATATGAGCAAGCATACTCATCCGAGCTTGATGCTCGTTCGAGTATTAGCATACTCGAAACAGCTCCCTGTTTGGACGAGTATTTCACCTGCTCAAGATCGAGCTTTTACTTAAGGAAACACAGTGAAAAACATTTAAGTGAAGAACACAGTGAAGAACACATTGTTTCCGTACATCTGCTAACTTATCAGAAGACACGCGTGCCGAACAGTGTTCTTCACAATAGTATGTGAAGAACACATTGCAGATGTATGGAAACATCTGCAATGTGCTCTTCACACATATTGTTATTCACATACTATTGTGAAGAACATCTTTCTGCACGCGTGTCTTCGGATAAGTTAGCAGATGTACGGAAACATCTGCAACGTGTTCTTCAGTGAAGAACACATAGCAGATGTACGGAAACATCTGTAAACTTATCAGAAGACACGTGTGCCGAACAGTGTTCTTCACAATAGTATGTGAAGAACACATTGCAGATGTATGGAAACATCTGCAATGCGTTCTTCACACATATTGTTATTCACATACTATTGTGAAGAACATCTTTCTGCACGCGTGTCTTCGGATAAGTTAGCAGATGTACGGAAACATCTGCAATGTGTTCTTCAGTGAAGAACACGTTGCAGATGTACGGAAACATCTGTAAACTTATCAGAAGACACGCGTGCAGAAAGATGTTCTTCACAATAGTATGTGAATAACAATATGTGTGAAGAACACATTGCAGATGTTTAACACGGGTCATTCTCCTTTTTGAACCTCCATGAATATTCCATTGAATAAAAAAAACGAAGAAACAGGACTGACTTCCTTATTTCTCAATAAAATGACACATTTTATTGCAGAGCCTTGGTCCCCTTGAAAAATGCTTGAGTCTCTAATTGACTTCAACGGGGAATCGTTATTTGATACGAGCACTCGAGCATCGTGAAAAGTTCGACTCGAGTAAGGAGCACTCGAGCATTTTAGTGCTCGCTCATCTCTAGATATAATACAATAAATCTCTTTAAGGAAAAACGTGGATCTTTTTTGAGCTTAACAAAATTTAGATGGTTGGTTTAATTTTCGTCCAATTCTGTGCAGGTTTACAATTTAAAAAAAAACATACACTTATACTCGATCCAAGACTCTCAGTAGCATTTAGTCAAGTCAGCAAAGTCACCCACACTTTACTGAACATGCATTGAAGCTGCAATGTACTGTGCCATTTGATTGAAGCATTGCATAGGCGTTGGTAATGCTAGAGCCTAATTATCTCTATGTAGATATTAACAATTTGCTGATAGGGCAATTTGAGACAATGATTCACAGGTCCTTAAAGACTTGTAGTTGGTTTAGCGTTCCACATCGCCACAAATAAGTCCTCTATAAGAGTGGCATGGCTACTCTAGTGGTGAAGGTGAGGCCAATGGTGTTAGTGGCTGGCCAGGCATCACATTTGGAGATGGAAATCTTGAAACAACTCACAGTTTCTTTAACAGCACACAGGCCAGAACATTAGCAGACTGTAAACAATCCTTCTTAGGTTTAGGACATCACTATTACTTCTTCCAGCAATCCATCCACGCTGCGACAGAATTTGCATGTTAAATACGGCGCTCGGTATGACTGAGCACCAGAATGCCCCCTAACTTGTGTCGCATGGAGGCTAGTGCAGCCGCGCCACAAAAGGGTCGCATGTAACACAATAGCGCTACGGACATTTCTTAACTACCTGTGCAAGCCGTTTTCCCTTACATGAATGTTCAAAGACAGTCATAAAACCGGCACAACGCCCTTAGTAAATGTGCCCCATTGGGCTTTGCACAAAAGTGGTGGAGCGTGTTGAAGACAATCCGATGTAACTTGAAGCTCTCTTTGAGATATGATTTACCAAGGCCTTAACTTTGTCTGTCCTCTCTGTTCTGGAATTACACTCTCAGTACATCACACTGCCTTAAAAAGGCCAATTTTTTAATTTGAAATACTTTCATAGCTTATTTTGGGCAGAGCAACTGCCCTGTTATCACTCCCAGCCCTTACTACCCCTATTTTACAGCCATTTTTTTTGTGTTAAAATTCTGGTTCCCATTGATTTCAATGAATTTTGTGTTCAGTTTCAAGTTCGTTCTCAAGTTTCTGTCCCAAACTGAGTTTTACCCTGATATTTGGATGAACCAGACGAAGAGCTGTTTAGGCTAAGAAAATAAATCAAAATTTGCTTTATTTTTCCCAGCTGCAGAACCTTTAAAATTCTGATATTATTGTTGTGTCCTATAGTTATTCTTTATAATTGGAAATTTCAAAAATCAAATAAAAAGAAAATATTCTATTGCGAGCTGAATAATGTTGTTATACGATCACAGTTTATTTTACTTGTCTAGAACAAAAAATAAAAAACTAAGTTTAATGTGTGGAGAATGATTAGCTCAGAGAATGAATCATCTCCTACTCTATGTGAACTATAAAAGTACATGGACTTTATTAACCCACTCGGCCGTGCTCTCCGGATTGTCCTCCACCTGATTACTCGCTATGGACTCTTCATTCTCTACATTGGCGCTCTATGTCATATCCCCCCTGCTGGTCATATACATCCTGAAACGTCTGAAGTTATGGACCACTGATGCTCGAGGTGGGACTTTTCCTCCTGGACCCCGGGGATTGCCAATGATTGGAAATCTACACATGATCAATCTCAACAAACCACATGAAACTCTTATGGAGGTAATTTTTATTAAAAATACAAAAGTTTCCATCAGATTATATAGCACCGAGCGACTAATGGCAGGTTTATTTACAGCAGAGGGTTTAGGAGATTAGGAGATCACTTTTTTTTTTTTGGAGGTCACAGATTGTCTAGACTGCTAGGTTCCCCTGTTACATAATAGATGGTAAACTGATTTGGGACTACTTCAAAGGGTTTTTGGGGACTCTGGATTGGTCATCAGTATCAGATCTTTGATGGTCTTAGACTAAGGGCTCTTTCACATTGGTGCTGTTTTTCACATCCGTGGTCCAGTGATTTCCACGGATGCATCACAAAGTTGTTGTTTTCTATGGGTGTTTTCACATTTTCTTGTATTTTCACTCATCCGTTGTCCATGGAAAAAAATTATGAAGCATGACGTATGTTTATTTAAGGATGTGGATCAAAAAAGGCAATGAAAGTCTATGGGGCACATTTACTAACCCGGTCCACGGAGTTCACAGAAAGTGCATTGTCCGTGTATAATGCGCTCAGTCGCCATTCACTAAGATCGTGCACCCGATATCCTGCATGTGTCCCTTCCCCGCTCAGGTCCGACCGAGTTCACCTTCTTCTTCCCGGTGCATGTAAGTGCATTTTCTTGTGACACAATTTGAAAGTTAATCCCATGCTCAGTCCGAATCAGTCGGGTCAACTGATTTCTGTCTCATGAAAACAAATGCAGCTGCTCCACAATCCAATCGCGCCCAACATAATGCCAGCTCAGACCACTGTTAAATACTCGTCAAACTTGTGCAAATCCCGAAAACAGCGAACACACCGACAAAAGTGCGATCCACAACCCTTAGTAAATAAGCCCCTATGGGCCTGCAAAAAAACTGACAGGAAATCATTTTTTTTCACTGATGAGGCTGAGAAACCAGGGGCCACATTTATCACTTTTGTGCGCCTAAGTGTAGTAGTTGCGCCTAAATTCTGGCCCACTGTTTTGCCAGAATTATCACAAGCTACAACCATCTGTGATAAGTATATTTTCTGCCTCTTATTAATCACTTTACTTTAACACAGTTTAGGCGCAGTTTAGGCGCAGTGTTAGATTCAGGCACTTACATGTGATCCTGCTACAAGCTCCTCTCTGCTTCTCCCACAGCCCAGAATGAAGATAACACTCACAGCAGCACCCAGGTGTGTGACACCCTGCACCCAGTGACCTCCTCAGCAGCACCCAGGTGTGTGACACCCTGCACCCAGTGACCTCCTCAGCAGCACCCAGGTGTGTGACACCCAGCACCCAGTGACCTCCTCAGCAGTGGCTTCTCCTGGAGGGGATCCCCCAGTGCTGGTCTCCTGCTGCACCCCTGTAATTCTGCACAGTATCCCCCTCAGACACTGTGCAGAATTACATGGGGGACACTTGTTTGTAGTATCTGCAAACTTCTGCAAGCTTCTGCAAACTTGTGCAAAGTTCTCTTCTCTCTTGCTGTGAGCTCAGGAGTTTGCAGAATATTTTGTAAATAGAAGGCGATGAACTGTAAATAGAGTCTGCAGCTCCTGTCTGTAATGTATCTCATGTATCTATTATATGTTCTAGTGTCTGGCTGAGCTTTGCTGCTAGAAATGAGCTGTTCTGCAAAGGGGCTCAGTGCTTTCTTCTCAGATAACGCCACCTTCGGGCTGGAGTGTTTTTGCGCCCGTTTTTGCGCCTAAATGAAAATGTTGCAAGTGATGAATATCATTAGGCGCAGCAAAACATCTGGATTGGTAAGATAGATGAGGGAAAGCTGCTTATTTGTGCTGCGCGGCTAGTTTGGCGTTTAATCGCAAAAATGGCGCAAAAACGGTGCGCCTGAATGAAAAGGCGCAAAAACAACAGAAAAAACGAGTGATAAATGTGGCCCCTGGTTTACATAAAATCTTTGTTATGTTGTTGTAATGAGTCAAAATGAAGACTTACTTTACTAATTTCGCACAATATGGAGGCAAAAATCTTTACGCTAACTGGCGGACCTGAACCCTGGAGGGAGGTGGTGGACACGTTATTTAAATTACTTAAATGAAGTCACAAATAAAGTGTTCTGCCTGACTTTGCACTTAAAAGTATTGACTGGAGCTTGTACATGTATTTTTAAAGTGTCTGTGCCAGTTTTGTGTCACGGCTGCTCTGTGTCCAACAAGACAGAAAAATTTGCACCCAAAGGGGCTGGTTAGTCGGAGTTTACGGCACATTTAATACAGCAACTCTACAGAATTGTGCCGCATGCTCTATGTTAAAGGTGCATCAAAAAAAAAGAATATGGTGCACACGTCCCGAGCAGTGCAGAGAACGGCAGATAATTGAAGATTTATCATTATTCTGGAGCACACTGCACATTTGGGAGGCAAACTGCCTTAGTGGACTATCTATCACACTCTGGGGCTTATTTAATAAGGGTCGCAGATCACACTTTCATCGGTTTGTTCGCTGTTTTTGGGATTTGCACAACTTTGACAGGTATTTAACAGGTGTCTGCACTGGGATTGTGGCGCACGCGATCGGATTGCGGCACGGCTGCGCTGGCTTTAATGCAACAGAAATCAGGGGGGCGTGCCGTCGGACGATCCGACTGATTCGGACTGAGCGCAGGATTTAACATTCAAATTGTGGCGCAAGACAATGCACTTACATGCACCAGGAAGAAGAAGGTGAACTCTGTTGGACCTGAGCGGAGAAGCGACACATGCAGGATATCGGGTGCACGATCTTAGTTAATCGATGCACAGTGCATTATACACGGACAATGCACTTTCTGTGAACTCCTCGGACCGGGTAAGTAAATGTGCCCCAATGTCTCCCCTGCACAAATCTTGTACTACTGTTCACAACAAATGATCGACACTTCCCATCTGTGTGGGCTGACCCCTATAACACTCACAGAAATGGCAATGGGTCTTATCAAGCTATAACCTCAAAACAATTGCCGTATTAATTCTGCAATCAAACTCCTGTGGGGTAATTTATCTTTATTTTTCATCCAGTTTTTTCTGTCTTTTTTGAGACATTTTTGGCTCATTGCAATTTTTGCGCCTTTTTGGGGACATTTTGAAATGCCCACCAGTCATTTGTCTTCTCTTCCCGAAGTGCTAAATGTCACATTCACCATTTTAAATTCTCTAAAATTTGTGACATTTTTTTCCATTCCATTCTTCTCCAAAACTTTGAAAATGGAAAGAGGTGACTTGAGACATTTGTGTGACATTTGTAACAAACGTCTCAAAAAGAGATCTGAGAAAAAACATTTATGGTCAGATACTTTAACATGATTATTACTTATTATTTGTTGAATATTATTGTTCACTCAATGTCCAACCCTCTAAAGAACTTTTGAAACTTTATTATGGATATTAGTCATTTTAATATTCTCCGTATCCAGACTGATATCTTGGTGAATGAGATCCTCAATTCTCACTAGAATCCAATGAGTAGACATTGCCCTTTTGAGGGGACCTGTTTTTAGCAAGATCATTTCTACATGATGAAACATTCCAATAGCCTCTGACATATTGGTTTAAAATGCTTGTGTTGTGTATCATAATAATTCATATGCTTTTTTAAATTGTTTCTTTAATATTTCCTGTGGTGAGTCCCGGGGGCGGGGTGCAAGTCAGGTCAGATGAGAATTACTTGCGCCAGTGATCTGCTGACGTAAGCAGGGGAAGAGAACAGGGGAGAGGCTGAGGGAGCAGGAGCGCAATGAGTCAGGAGGAGGCAATGAGGAGATAACTCATGCTGTTTGAACCCCCTCCCCCTGGAACTCACCACACACTGCTGGCAGGGAGCCTGTTAATATTAAGTAAACAATTACAAATCAGTGGAATTATTCTGATGTGCCAAAAATAAATTTTTGAAATTAATTTCCCAGAGGATATTGTCATCATGTAAAAATTAACTTAATGATGACAGATGCCCTTTAAAGGGACACTCCAGTCAAACCTAATTCATTGAATAATACATGGTGCATGGCCTAAACGGAGGAGCATGGCTCCTTTTCAGTGTATACCTAGAACCTTGTTAGAACCTAAAGTCATGCCCCTCCCTTCTGACACTGTACATGGTATAACTTAATGAATCAGCTTTGACTGGAGAGTTCCTTTAAGACTTCCTACTCCAGTTGAAATTCCTCAGTGGAAAGCGATAAAGCCTTATCACTTGCATCATGGGCCATAAGCCTTTAGCTATGACTCCAAATTTGTGTGTACAAAAATCTAAATTGTATTTTTTCTTTTTTTTAGCTTTCAAAAAAGTATGGCCCTATATACAGCATCCGAATGGGCGGCCTGAAAATGGTGGTACTGTCGGGGTACGAGACTGTGAAAAGGGCTCTCGTGGACTACGCTGACGAATTTGCTGAAAGACCTCACATCCCAGTATTTGAAGACATTAATATGGGATATGGTAATCTGATTATTATACTATCTGTATGGCTACTGTCATGTATAGTCTGTAATACAAATTTTGGTGCAGATTTTTTATTTTCCATGTAAAAAATAGATTTCATTTCATTTCCTTATTATTAGCTGTAGAATTTTTTAAAAATGCACCAAAATATTCAGAAAGCAGTTCTTTCCAGTATTGATTTGATGCAGATTTAACTGCACTGTGTGAACACCCCCGAAAGTAGACTGCTTTGAAATTTTACTTTTTAGGCTTTGACTTGGCTTATTTTCTTAGAGACCACCACCAAAAGTGGAATATTTGTAACCAATTTGCTAAAGGGATTGTAAGTAGGGAGGAGCAGACCCGAACGGTACAGTTCGGGTTCACACCGAACCTTACCAGTTTGGGTTCCTTGGATCCGTACCCGGATTTTATTAAAAGTCTGGGTTTGGGTCTAGTTTAAACCCACCACCAGGAGACTCAGGATACACCTGAGCAAGTCACCTCCTACTACCGATCTTTCAGGGGGAAGGAGAGAAACCAGAGGACATATCCAACAACGTGGGCATGTGTAAGCACATGTCAGTAGTCCTCTCAATGTTTCCTTATAACAGAGGACTAAAAGACCTAGTGTTACACAGCTTTCTACAGTGAAGTATGAAAAGGTTAAGCTTTTTTTAAATAGACTTAAATTATAACACACCAAAAACTATAAAAAAAATTTATCTCTCGATCGCACTGACCTAATAATGGCACAAGAGTCATAAAAACTAAGGCCAATATATAATATAATGTAAAACATGACATTTCAGATTTATCCCAACCAACGCATATAACCCTTCTCAATCATCCAACCTAAATTTTTCATTATTACAGCGCATTCTGTTACTATTAAATATCAGTACGTGACAAACAATTTTTTTTTTTGCCTCTCTCTACTAGGAATACCATTTTCTCATGGTGAGAACTGGAAAATTATGAGAAGATTCACATTGTCAACTTTACGGGATTTCGGCATGGGCAAGAGAACTATAGAGGACCGGATTGTGGAGGAATGTGGATTCCTAGTTCGGCTATTGGAATCTCAGGAAGGTGGGTATAAGATGATTTGGGGCCTATTTAAAAGATAATGCACAAATTTATTTGAGTTGGTTGAAATTAGAAGTGAGGCAATTCGCATGGCAGTTACAGTATTACAATTGGTAGCCACCAGCTTGATGGTTACATTGACACATGTCATTACATCGGGAAAATTAGACGTTAGGGGGTTGTGTACTCCCTGGCGCTCTCCACATAAATTATGAAAACAAGAGTGAATAGATGTTCACTGTTTCCAAACTTTGCTGGTCAATAAAGTTGTCACTCACCCGCTCCATAAAATTTGAAATAAACTGTTCTACTCGTACTATCAACTCTACTATTTCCAATGTCTGATAGCTTCAGCATTCATAGCTAAAAGGCGTCATGAGTATTAAGGTTCACCACAAACCAACAAGAACCTGTTGGGAAGGTTCCGTCTCAGGTTGTTTTGCATATAAACCAATGTGAAGATGAAGAAAACTTTAGATTTGAAGGAAACCTACATCAGGAATCTACCGAATAAGGAAGATCCGATCGTAGGTCCCTACTAACCCTAAATTATATTTCCCTATAACACTTCCAAGCCTAATCTAAAATGTTCTAATTAATAGGATAATTTTCGGAAGAGGGTATTGGGTCATGGTGACCAATGACCCATGGTCTCCGGGCTGTGGGAGCAAAGTCTACTCCACGCCCCCATAGCCTATGCTGTCCTAACTCATTCCATGTGAGCTGTTGATATGCATCTTCTGCTTGTGCACAAGCTGCATTCCCACCACCGGTTTCTTCAAGCATTGCACAGTAGCCCCTGCAGTCCCGGTGGTTGCCATGAAATGCACATGCCCTCTACAGTCGGTACTAAGCAATTTGGTGGCTTGAATAATGCACCTTGTGTGTACAGGTAGTCCCCGGGTGATGTACAAGATAGGTTCTATAGGTTTGTTCTTAAGTTGAATTTGTATGTAGGTCGGAACTGCATATTTTATAATTGTAACTCCAGACTAAATTTTTTTGGTTTCTGTGACAATTGGTTTTTACAAATGTTGGATTGTCATTAAATCAGGATTAAAAATAAAGCTTAATTACAGAGACCTTATATAACATACACTCACCGGCCACTTTATTAGGTACACCATGCTAGTAACGGGTTGGACCCCCTTTTGCCTTCAGAACTGCCTCAATTCTTCGTGGCATAAATTCAACAAGGTGCTGGAAGCATCCTCAGAGATTTTGGTCATATTGACATGATGGCATCACACAGTTGCCGCAGATTTGTCGGCTGCACATCCATGATGCGAATCTCCCGTTCCACCACATCCCAAAGATGCTCTATTGGATTGAGATCTGGTGACTGTGGAGCCATTTGTGTCCAGTGACCTCATTGTCATGTTCAAGAAACCAGTCTGAGATGATTCCAGCTTTATGACATGGCGCATTATCCTGCTGAAAGTAGCCATCAGATGTTACAGGCTACATTGTGCTCATAAAGGGATGGACATGGTCAGCAACAATACTCAGGTAGGCTGTGGCATTGCAACGATGCTCAATTGGTACCAAGGGGCCCAAAGAGTGCCAAGAAAATATTCCCCACACCATGACACCACCACCACCAGCCTGAACCGTTGATACAAGGCAGGATGGATCCATGCTTTCATGTTGTTGACGCCAAATTCTGACCCTACCATGCGAATGTCGCAGCAGAAATCGAGACTCATCAGACCAGGCAAAATTTTTCCAATCTTCTACTGTCCAATTTCGATGAGCTTGTACAAATTGTAGCCTCAGTTTCCTGTTCTTAGCTGAAAGGAGTGGCACCAAGTGTGGTCTTCTGCTGCTGTAGCCCATCTGCCTCAAAGTTCGACGTACTGTGCGTTCAGAGATGCTCTTCTGCCTACCTTGGTTGTAACGGGTGGCGATTTGAGTCACTGTTGCCTTTCTATCAGCTCGAACCAGTCTGCCCATTCTCCTCTGACCTCTGGCATCAACAAGGCATTTCCGCCCACAGAACTGCCGCTCACTGGATGTTTTTTCTTTTTCGGACCATTCTCTGTAAACCCTATAGATGGTTGTGCGTTAAAATCCCAGTAGATCAGCAGTTTCTGAAATACTCAGACCAGCCCTTCTGGCACCAACAACCATGCCACGTTCAAAGGCATCAAATCACCTTTCTTCCCCATACTGATGCTCGGTGTGAACTGCAGGAGATTGTCTTGACCATGTCTACATGCCTAAATGCACTGAGTTGCCGCCATGTGATTGGCTGATTAGAAATTAAGTGTTAACGAGCAGTTGGACAGGTGTACCTAATAAAGTGACCGGTGAGTGTATATAACTGTTATAGCCTAGGACTAAAGTACAGTAAATTACCAATTACCAAACGTCCGTTTGTAACTAGGGGTCATCTGTAACTCAGGTGTTCTTAAGTAGGGGACCGCTTGAATATCAAGAGCACGCCAACACAAATGGAGGTGGGACACCAAATGCTACTGGGTCATGGAGTAGCCTTTGCTCCTATAGCCCGGAAAGGCTACTCCTTGCCCTGGGGGGCTCTGCCAAAAATTTGCATATTAATTACAAGAATTTTTAAAACAGGTTAGGAAGTGTTGTAGGATTAGGAAAAGATATCTTAGGATTTTAGTAGAAACCTACCATTGCATCTATCTTAACAGTAGGTAGATGGTAGATGCCAAAATGTCATGGTCAAAAATAAATAAAACATACATACATACAATTGAAAAAAAGAAATTATTGTATTTTTTTTTTTTCAAATGTATTTAATTTTTATCCATAACATTCAGCATTTCCGTGTTCTACTTTATAGGTAAACCCACTGACCTGACAATCAAAACAAACTTTGCAATCGGAAATATAATCATATCCATAATCCTTGGCCACCGATTGGACTACCAAGATCCTGCCCTGCTCCGAATCATGACACTCATAGATGAGAATATGAGACTTCTCGGGACCCGATCTATAGCGGTAACTTTGGTTTTTTTTTTTAATAAATATGTATGAAAATGTGCAAAAATTTTTAGTGCAGGAAAACACCAGAGTATTGAGGAGGGGTCCTAAACTTTCAGATCAACAAAAGTGCATTCTACATTGTTACCTGCCAAAAATACTAAAACCCAAATGTAAATTAGCTCTCCTCCAGAAAGCTGAAAACGGTCTTTCTAATGCCGTATCTAGTTAGTTACCCCATTAGTCAATGTCCGACCCATTGAATTTACAACACAGTACATTTGGGTTTTTTTTTTTGTATGTGAAAAATATTTTTTCAGAAATATGCATTTTTTGTTTTTACAAAGAATGTTTAAAAATTCCGGAAAACCAGCAGTTTACGTGCCATCATGGTGGTAGAAGACACCACTTATAGACACCACTCATAGATACCACACGTAAGTGGGGGCCCCAAGTTTTATTAATATGCTCTATCGATAGGATAGAGCAGTGATGGCGAACCTTTTAGAGACAGAGTGCCAAAACTGCAACCCAAAACCTAATTACTTATCGCAAAGTGCCAGTACGCAATTTAACCAGAAAACTGACGGTTTAGTTTAGA
This sequence comes from Engystomops pustulosus, assembly GCF_040894005.1. Lineage (NCBI taxonomy): Eukaryota > Metazoa > Chordata > Amphibia > Anura > Leptodactylidae > Engystomops > Engystomops pustulosus. The sequence goes on from NC_092413.1 coordinate 214,906,957, forward strand.
ATCAATTTACACAGGACTGTCTGAGCTCGGATTCCAGCAGTCCTATACACACTGAAACGCCACTTTTACACCATTTTACATCACATAAAAGAGTAATAAAAAGTTATCAAAAGGTCACGCAGTCCTCAAAATGGTAGCAATGAAAAGAACGGCTCATTAAGCAAAAAAAAAACACACCTCCCCAGCTCCGTGCACTAAAGTTATCAGCGTCACAAGATGGCGAAACCATTTTCTTTTTCGTACACTGTTTTAATTATTGAAAAAGTATTAAAACACAATAAAACCTACAAATCTGGTATCACTGCGATAGGACCGAACCAAAGAATAAAGGAGACAAATGATTTGGAGCGCACAGCGAAAGTATTAAAATCCAGATTCCCAGTACACGACATGGAATAATACATGAGAAGTAAAATATGTTATGCAAAAAATAAGCCTTCACACAGGTATAAATATATAAATGCACATATAAATATATAATATAATATGTATATACATAAATACATACATAGAAATACATATGTTACTTGCTCTTCGGTTGTCCAAGGTGGCGGCCATGCTGGCGGCCAGAAGTTTAGGTGTCTGTTGTTCCAGGGGGGGGGGGGTCAGTAGGGTAGATGGGCAGAGGCCGGGCGGCTAGAGTTAGGGCTGGGGGGGGGGGATAATGCAGCATCTGGAGTACGGGGCAATGGGGTTATGAGGCATGAGTTCCAGGGGAGGGGGTATGGGGGGCAGTGACCGGAATTGAGGGGGGGGGTAGTGAGAGCGGCCAGAGTTTGGGCAGTAGTGGGCGGAGTTTGGGCGGGGGGGGGTGCAATAGCGGGCTGGGGTTTGGGCGTGGGGGGGCTTGTGGTAGCGCCGCAGTGAGTTGCGGGCCGGTTTCTTAGGGGAGGGGCGGGAGCGGGCAGGAAATAAGCCTCCTGCTGATCTACTATGCCCCGTGGAAGCGCCGAATAAAAAAAAACTCACCTCAGACTCCGCGTTCCTCCGGCTGATCTCTGCAGCGCACACGGAGTAAGGTGTCCAGCGCTGGCAGCGTAAAGACATCATTACGCTACCAGCGCTGGGACGCTTACCGTCCTGTGCGCTGCTGTGATCGGAGTGACAGAGCAGGAAGTGTCAGCACCCTGCTCTGTCATGGCTGTTAGCAGTATCGGAGCGCAGCTCCGATACTGCTAACAGCCATGACAACCAGGTGTGGACAGTGGTTGTCCACACCTGGCAATGGTTGGGAGGATGGGGCGCGTGCCAGCAGTGAGGGCTCTGCGTGCCCTCTCTGGCACGCGTGCCATAGGTTCGCCACCACTGGGATAGAGCATAGGAGTCTGATCATGGAGGTCTGACTGCTGGGATGCCTACCGATTCTGAGAACGAGGGTCCCGATCCCACTAGCAGATAATGTAGCAGTTAGAGCATATGTCCTGTCCATATAAGGGTCAAAACTATCCAAACACAGCTCAGCTATCTCCAGTATGAGATTTCAGGATGGGGGAGCGGGAAAGGTGATGACAAATATTTAGCCACAGCCCCATAGTGCGCTGGTGATTCCCCTTTTACCTAAAGCACCTGGGCCAAACTCTTAACAAATATTTTGCTGTATTCACCCTCCTGGGAGCTGCTCAACGGCATTAAAGTATATGTATCACCAGGAAGGAGGATTGTAAACCAAGTACACTGACATGCTGGTGTGTGCCCCCTCTGACAGGATCCAATCTTCTTTTAGCTTCTTTTGTCCTTGTTCTTATAAAAAAAATATATATGCAAATGAGCCTGAGGGGCTCCAGACTCCATGGCTGTTAAATGAGCATGGAGCCCCTGAGGTTTTTTTTTGCATACATTGTAAAGCCTTTTTTTGTAAAAAAAAATAAGAGTGGATCCTGCCAGAGGGGGCGCACACCAGTATGTAAGTGTGCTTGGTTTACAAGCCTTCATCCTGGTGGTAGATTTCCTTTAAGGGTGAATATAGCTATGTACAAGTGGTAGATTTTCTTTGGAGAAAGTTTTGGAAGTATGCTTCCCTAGATGGCAGGTAACCTTTCTAATTCTTCTACCTATACTATAATATAATATTTCCCTGATCCGATATCTTCCTTCTGCAGATCTACAATATATTTCCCGCCTTACAATTTCTGTCTGGTGCCCATACAACAATTATGCAGAATATTCGGGAGCTCCAGGTCTACTTCAAAAAGATGCTTGAAGAACATCTCACATGTCTGGACAAAGACGACCAGCGCGGTTACATAGATGCTTTTCTTGTTAAACAGGAAGAGGTAAAAAAAGTTTATTAGTTTGCTTTATTTACATTCTTTAATTTATCGGTGGGCACGTACCAAAAAACGGTTTTGACCCCCTCCCACCGAGCACTATTGTGGCATGCTTCATGTCATAATTTAGACCAGGGGCGTAACTACAGTGGTAGCAGCCATAGCAGCCGCTATGGGGCCCACAGTGTCAGGGGGCCCCCGTCATCCTACCTGACATACTAAAGAGTGGAGGATGTGCACCATTATATACATATTATGCTGCACATTGTACAGCATAACATGTATAAACCATTTATGTGATGTATATCTGCTCTATATGTGTGTATAAATGTATGGATTGTAACTTGCATGTGTGAGTATATGAATATGTACATTTATTTAGTGAGAAGGGGGGGGGCATGCAGAAGCCTGCTATGAGGCCCTGCTACTCCTAGTTACACCACTGAGTTAGACGGTTCATTTTGGTCATCTTTTACGCCCAGGGGTGGAGACGACCACCATGGGTCCTGGACTGTATGAATATTATGGCCCCTACAAGTCTGGCATTACTTCCTACATCTGGTACTAGAATCAGCTTTTTGGGCAATGGATGATGTGTTCCTTCTGCTGCTTTCCATCTGTGGTGAATGTTTTTCTAAGCATAAAATCTCGTGGGTGGGTTGGGTGGCCATGGCTCCCTGGAAAGCTTGGACCCCGGGCTACTACCCAAACAGCCTATATTATAATTCATTACTGATATTGCTGTACTTTTAAGATGGTGGCCGTACTTGTTTCCCAATCTTCAACCTTCTTTTTTTGTTTTGTTTAAAAACTGTTTTTATTAGGTACAGTCAAGACAGTTTATACATTTACAATCCGCACAATTAGTGTACCAATTTTTTAGAACTGCGTATAGATGTGCAATGTAAAATAGAACAACAATAACCACATCAACCGTCCTTGTTCAGTGGAAAAAGGGGGGGGGGATAAAGGAGGGGACAGGATAGGGGAGGGGGGTTTGAGAAGATCAATTCATCATTGGTAGGATGTTTTGCCTCTGCGGGACAGCCAGGCCGACCATATGTGGAGGTATCTATATCTTGTGTCTGCAGCCCAGTGTGCGATTTCTTCAAATCTGCACAGTTCGTTAACTTTTTCATACCATTGGGTGTATGGGTTTTCCAGTATCTAGGGATTAGTAATTTAGCCGCGGACAACATATGGGTGTGTAGCTGATTGCTACCCAAGGTGAAGCCCTCATTCGGAATACTTAAAAGGACTGTCTTTGGTGATTTGGGGATTTGTGTGTCACATATCTTCCCTGTTGCCTCTAGGACCGCATCCCAGAAATCCTCAATAATTGGGCAGGACCACCATATGTGAGTCATGTCTCCTGTATCAAGTCCACATCTCCAACATGTTTTGGGGATATCTGGGTTTATTGAGTGTAGCCAAGCTGGCGTTTTATACCATCTCGTAACAATCTTATACTGGTTTTCTTTGATTCTAATACATCTGGAGAAGCCGTAGGATTGTCTCCACTTCTTCTTTAGAGAATGTGGTCTGTAGTTCCCGTTCCCAATGGCGAATGTAGGTGGGGTTCTCCTGCTTTCCTAGTTGTAGGATAGCGTCGTAGCTACTAGACAAAATACGTTTAAATAGAGGTTTTTTATTGGCTAGGGCAGTTAACCAGTCAGCTGATTGGTTAGTGTGCCAGAGTGAGTCCTGGAATTTCTTACAAATGACCGTGAAACTTTGAATGTGTAGGAAGTTTTTAAGCAATAGGCCTGTTTTCCTAAATAGATAGTGTTCATCAACCGAGTCTACCTTGTCAAAGAAAGAAGCCACTGAGTAACTCTGAAGATGTCTCCAGTATGAGTCTGTATGAGACCTCTCGGGGTATATAAGATAAGGGAGCATACTCAAGGGGAGTATTTTGTAAGGTATGCCTCCGGGTCCTAGTTTATCTCTCAGATCACGAGAAAACTGAAACAATCCCCCATGTAGGATGCTGGTAGGCTGTCTTAACACTTGGGAGTGCCCAAATCCCCATAGCTGTATCTTATCTTCCTCTCACATTGTGTGACACTCCAGAGTCAATCTAGCTAGTTGTGTAGCTTTGTAATAGGCATGTATAGCCGGGCATCCCATGCCTCCTTGTCTAGGACGCTTTACTAGTAGCCTCAATGGCAATCTGGCTCTCTTCCCTTGCCAGAGAAATTTGGCGAAAACTTTGGACACTATTGTGAAAACTTTTTTTGGATGTTTAATAGGTAAGGTCTGATAGAGGTAGAGAAGTTTAGGTAGGATATATGTCTTTAACATGTTTTTCCTCCCCCACCAAGACATGTATAATACTTTCAGGTTATCTAGCTGAGACCTAATTTGAGATAGTAGCGGGGTATAGTTTAATTCAAACAGCTTATTCACGTCTGGAGACAAATTTATGCCCAGGTATTTAATACTCTGTCTCTGCAATTTGTAAGGCGAGTTTTGACCTAATCTCTGCACACTGTGTTCCGAAAGGTTAATATTTAATATCTCTGATTTAGAGAAGTTTACTTTAAAATTAGATAAAACTCCGAACTCTGTGAACAAATATGTTATTATTGGGAGGGATTGGGACAAATTAGTTGTTATTATCAGGAGATCATCAGCAAATGCTGCCGTTTTGTGTGTGTACTCTCCTATCTGAAAGCCCTCTATCGAAGAGTGGGATCTAATCTTTCTGATGAGTGTTTCCATGACAAGAATGAATAATGTGGGGGAAAGGGGGCATCCTTGTCTAGTCCCATTTTTAATATGGAAGTAGGGAGAGAATGTGCCGATTACTCCTATGCGCGCAGTAGGTGTATTATACAGTGAATGGACAGCATGGGCAAATTGGTCCGGGATGCCGAATCCAGACAGAGTAGATGTCATAAAAGGCCAGCTTACCCGATCGAATGCCTTCTCGGCATCAGATGAAAGAGCAAGGTAACTGAAAACATACAGTAAGAGAAGAAAAAAGGTATAACATTTAATCCTACAACTTGGAATCCTCCTGTTTCGTGGTGCGCATGACCAGAGCTACTCTCTATCTGCGCCCCATGAGCGCTACTGAGCGCTAAACGCCAACATGTAGGAGCACTGACTCTCAGTCCCCCACTCCGATTGGGATGTAAAGGCTCGGGGTGGAGGGGGGGGAAGAAGTCAGTCCTCTGAAGCATGATCGAGTTTGTCTCCCCTTGCGCGGGACCTCTCTAGCAAGCTGTCGGGTAAACTGTCGTGAGTCATTCAATCCCCTGGACTCACTTGTCCAGGGCCTACGACATATCTAAACAAGCTCAATAAACTAAACAACTTGTAATGAATGAATAAACCAGAGTTATATATTTGTCTATATGGATCTGGGGTGTAAGATCTCACTGAAACATAAAGTTATACACTCAACCAGCGTCAGACTGGCCCACCGGAGTACCGGAGAATCCTCCGGTGGGCCCTGACACCTGCCGGCTCCGATGCCGTCGAGTCCCCGACGCTCCAAAGCCAGTGCGGCCCCAGCGCTCCAAAGCCAGCGCGGCTCTGGCGCTCCAAAGCCAGCGCGGCCCCGGACCTCTCATGCTGGCGGGGCCCCAGCGCTCTCATGTCTTCACATCCGCGTGGTCCGGCTCCCAATGCCTGCTTCCACTGTGACACCGCATCCTCGCCGGCACCTGAGATTTCCCAGGGCTGCTGAACATGGTAAGACCCTCTGTGTGTGTGTCTGTCTGTACTGGGGTGGGGGGTGAGGCCCTATTTCTATCCTGGGGTAGGGGGGTGAGGCCCTATTTCTATCCTGGGGTAGGGGGATGAGGCCCTATTTCTATCCTGGGGTAGGGGGATGAGGCCCTATTTCTATCCTGGGGTAGGGGGTGAGGCCCTATTTCTATCCTGGGGTGGGGGGTGAGGCCCTATTTCTATCCTGGGGTGGGGGGTGAGGCCCTATTTCTATCCTGGGGTGGGGGGTGAGGCCCTATTTCTATCCTGGGATTGGGGATCAGGCCCTATTTCTATCCTGGGGTGGGTGGTGAGGCCCTATTTCTATCCTGGGGTGGGGGGGAGGCTCTATTTCTATCCAGGGGTGGGGGGGAGGCCCTGTCTCTATACAGCTGCAGTACACAGCCACACATGGAGCTACAGGCACAGTACACAGCCATACATGGAGATACAACTGCAGTACACAGCCATACATGGAGCTACAGCCGCAGTACACAGCCATATATGGAGCTACAGCCGCAGTACACAGCCAAACATGGAGCTACAGCTGAAGTACACAGCCATACATGGAGCTACAGCAGCAGTACACAGCCATATATAGAGCTACAGCCACAGTACACAGCCGTACATAGAGCTACAGCACCAGTACGCAGCCATACATGGAGCTACAGCACCAGTACACAGCCACACATGGAGCTACAGCCGCAGTGCACAGCCACGCATGGAGCTACAGCCGCAGTGCACAGCCACACATGGAGCTACAGCCGCAGTGCACAGCCACACATGGAGCTACAGCCGCAGTGCACAGCCACACATGGAGCTACAGCCGCAGTACACAGCCATACATGGTGCTACAGCGGCAGTACACAGCCATACATGGTGCTACAGCCGCAGTACACGGCCGTACATGGAGCTACTGCCGCAGTACACTGTAATATAATAAGATGTTTTCCCAGAGATTATTTGACACAGTTAGTGTGCATTCACATTGCCAATGTGGGGACGCATATTTGGCTGCGACCCCCCCCCCCCCAAAATTTTCTCTGGTGGGCCCAAGGTACACCAGTCCAACACTGCACTCAACCCATGGACAATGTGTCTTCAACTCATGCTCCTGAATAGAGCTGCAGGTATGTCAGTCCCAGGAGTTTCAGATTGTCCCCTCCGGGTCTCTTGGCATTCTCTTGCTTCTTCCCCACTGTGTTCCAGGTTGCGGCAGTGGGCAGCGTCGGGAGCTTAAGATCCTGAGCAGACGGTAGCCAAGATGGAATCTCAAGCGGTTGAATACCGAGTAGGGGCCATGCTGTTGTCAGGTCGTCTGGTGATCGTATGCTCAGTCCGAAAGGGTAGAGCCAGCGGAAGGGTAAATAAGAAGCTCGTAGGACCTCTAGCAGTGGTTTAAGAACTCTCCTCTTCGCCAACGTCGATGGAGCTATGTCTTGATAGAAGGTAAGAGTCGCATCATGATATGTCATGGCGCCTTGTTCTCTGCTGGCTCTTAAAATGGCGGCCGCGTCTGTGTAGCATAGGAAGCCACAAACGATGTCTCTTGGCGGCTCTCCTGTTTTTGGCTTAGCCCTGAGCACTCTGTGGATTCGTTCTATTTTTATCGACTCCGCTCTATCTTGGCCCAGGAGGCTCGAGAAGATTTCTTTAGTGATCGCAGGTAAGGCCTCATGAGCGAATGATTCTGGCAGTCCCCGGATGCGGACATTCTGCCATCGGCTCCTGTTCTCCAAATCTTCTGCTCTCGCAAGAGCCTCGTTTATCAAATTATAATGTATCTGGAGCGATTCTTTAACTTTTCTATCAAAGTACAGAATGTCTATTTGATTCGCTTCCACCAGCTCTATTCAGTTACCTAAGTGCATCATGTTGGCTGAGAGCCTGCAAGAGGGTGCGTCGGATGAAGCCTCTGGAAGCTGGGGCAGTTTTTGCGGGATTAAAATCTCCTCCGTTGTCCGATGTCTCACCCAGACTCTCTCCTTCCGATTCCTCCTCTGTGCCCGTTCTTGATGCAGGCGCCATCTTGGACATCCGCGCGGGAGACTCACAGATCTTTCTCCGGAGGAATTTCTCCAGGTCTGCTTGGTTTTTAACCCCTTTAACCATGCCTGGTGTCCTTGAGCTTTTCCTTGCTCGTTTTGCCCATGTTCGTAGCTAAATTAGAAGGCAAAGAGAGGTCTAGTACTCGGTATGGTGAGGAGCACAGATCTATGCGGCCATCTCACTCAGCGGTCATGCTCCGCCCCCCCCCCCCCCCCTTCAAACTTCTTTTTTTGATTTTGGCCAAAGTGGTGAAAAATCTCCTTTTGAGCAAAAACATTTCTACATCAGTAAAAAAAAAAAGGAAATTGACGCACCCCATCACAATGAGTGTCTATTAAGAAATAAGCAAATCAAACCTAAGTACCACAAGGAAATAAATAGTTAAAATACCAGATCTAAAAAATGTTTGCGTCTTTACAATAAAAAACGTAAACATTTACATTGTAATAATGACAGATTATCTATTAACACCTGATTAAAATATACACAAAAGCAAAAATGTCACTGCACTTGTATGTATACAGACAGTCCCCGGGTAACATACAAGATAGGCTCTGTAGGTTTGTTCTTAAGTTGAATTTGTATGTAAGTCGGAACTGTATATTTTATAATTGTGACCCCAGCCAAATTTTTTTTGGTCTCTGTGACAATTGGATTTTAAAAATGTTGGGTTGTCATAAGAACCAGGATTAATAATAACGCCTCATTACAGACACCTGTGATAACTGTTACAGCTGATCATTGTAGCCTAGGACTAAAGTACAATAAATTACCAATATCCAGTGGTCCGTTTGTAACTAGGGGTCGTATGTAAGTCGGGTGTTCTTAAGTAGAGGACCACCTGTATCTATCTATCTATCTATTTATATATAGCTGTGCCATCTCCCTGCTGTTTCGACCAAAAAAATTCTATACCAAAAAAGTCTCATCTTTTATTTGATTTTCCTACTAATACATTCAGCCCTGTGAGAACTTATTTTTTTTTGCAGGATCAGTAGTTTTCACTGTACATATAATTTATTTACCAACTTTTGTTGGTTTTCAGTTATGAAGTTTTCTTTTCAGAGCGCTTACATTTTATACTGTTAATCATTCTGCAGGACAACTAAGGACAAGTTTGGAATTTTATAAAAACAAGTTTTATTTTGTTAAACATGAATGTAAATGCCGGCGGTCTCTGAGTTATAAAGAGCCTGTCATGTAAATGAACCCAATGTTACAAAAAAGTAAGTTTTTAACTTATATTCAACTCACCTGATGTGAGTCATTCACACTAAGTGAGTCATGCATATTCAATTTTACTTGCATTGGCCCGCCTCCTTGTTCCTAATTGACAGGTCAAAGAGCAATGATATTCTGTTGAATGGAACATTGATAAAGAGCTCTGTTACATCATTTGGGCAGTTAATGTCATGTGACCAGGATGACATAATTTAAGGTCCTGTTAAATTTACAATGTGTATCCCATGTATGTATCTGATCACATGAAATCATAGCAGAGAAACAGAATTTCATGGAAGATGGGGAGGAGAGAAGTCCATGGAGGATGGGAAGAATTAGAAGTCCATGTAGGCATGTTGTGATTTCATGTGATCAGATATATACATGGGTTATACAATGCAAATGTAACAAGACCATCCAGGTCACATGATTTTATGTGCCCAATGATGTAACAAAGCTCTTCTTCAATGTTCCATTCAGAAGAATATCATAGCACTTAGACCTGTCAGGATCACGGAGGGCGGGACAATGCAAGTCAAATTAAATATGCACAACTCACTTAGTGTGATAGACTCAAATCAGGTTTACAAATGGACCTTTGTAACATTGCAGCCATGGAAACGAACCATTCAGGGATAAGGGCAATGCTTTTTAATTATGGTTTTTATGGTTTTTGTATAGCCATATACATGACTATAGCCCCATCATACAATGTGCAATTTGTACATTGTATTAGATGGTGTGGAAAATCCCCACATACTGCCATACTGTAGTATGCTAGTATATGGTAGGATCAATCAGACAACCTAGGGTTACAGAAAAACAGTGAAAAAGTAAATAAATAAAGAACTGATAAATAAACAGTAAAAATCCTAAACATGTTAGGTATCGCCACGTCCCGAAATGTCTGATGTATAAAAATATAAAAAATTCCTGACGTTTAACCCCCTAATGGAAAATAGCGCCCGTAGTTGAAAATTTATACTTTTTTTTAAAAAAAAGTGTTCCAATACATTCTCCCCCTGTCTCCATCCTAATCCAGGCTTGGTTTATATAAAAAAAATACAAAAAAATATTAAAAAAATACAAAAACCTTCTCCGACATGAAAATGATTTGATTCCGAAATTCTGTAATAAAAATACAGATATGCTTTAGTGCCTCAAAATTAGGAAATCCATAAACCTCTGAGCGTGTGTAACGTACCGTACATGTACATTTAGCAGCACTAAACAACATTTTTGTTATTGTCTAGAAAGAGTTAAATAGTTGTCTGACTTTCATAACACTTGTCGTGGTTTAGTTGGGTCCATTAGTGTGAGGTGCTGTGAGGGGAGGTTCTGGGCAGATACTCAAGTTATTTGACACTAAAAAGGACCTTGATGTGTGCACAGAGGTTAAACCACGTCTAGAGCAGGGGTCACTCCTCAAAATGTTGCAAAAAGTTGGCAGCCATCTTTTCTAAGCATAAAAAAAAAAAAAAAAAAAAATTCCTTGCAGCAGGACTTACCTCCGAGTGTGATGTTTACATAGCAGATGATAGACTTTATCACTGACGGTCAAAGAGTTGCAATCCTCTGTAGTAAGCACCAGTCTGCAGGATCATAACTAGGCTATGAATACTTAAAGGGATATTCCCATCTGGGCATTCACATTTAATTTAATTCATCTGCTATATACAGACATTCCTTCAATTGGACGTTATTAAAAATATACCTGTGTGAAGATAATTTCCCATGTTGTCCCTTAGAAACGGAATAGCTGTCCATGGATACGACCACCCCTTAACCTTGGTAGTGGTGGCTAGGCATGAGCTACTGAGCCCTGCTTGACCGCCTGGGTTCAGCATTCACTACCACAGGACAGACGTGGGACATGCAGTAACTCCCAAGCATTTTATATGCAATAACAATTTGATTCTTTGTGTAATCACTCAAGCAGAGGTGGTTGTATCCAAGGACAACAATTTTGTTTCTGAGGGACAACATGGCTACATTTATGGGATATTTTCTTCATACATGGACATATAACATTCAATTGAAAAAAGGTTTGTATATAGTAGATGAGTTAAATTGAAAGTCAGTGCCCCCTTTGAGCTTAGTATGACACAGTGGACACCTATGGGCATGAAATTAATTGGAGATTAATTTTTCCTCCACGGTCTACTCATTCAAAAAAATAAAAAAATTTCAGCCACAAGCTTAACGAGGACCTGTCACCCATACAAAGGCACTAGGAGCTGCTTACCAAAGTAAGCAACACCTAGTGCTACAACAGACTGAGCAGTGTTACACCGCTAGCGTTATCAGAAACCTCTGATAACGCTAGGGGACACTGCCGTGATGTACAATAGACACCGGAGGGCGCTGTAAGTGATTGGGCGCATTCACGAGGGGGTGAGATTAGGGGCGGTGACTGCCCCATGAAGCTCGGCAGTCACTGCTGGCCTATGGAGTGGGAGGGTGTATTCATGAGGGGGCGGTCCGAGGCAATGCTTGTCCCCCGGACCGCCCCCTCATGAACACACCCGACCGTTTAGAGCGCGGTCCGGCATTTCTATTGTTTCCGATAACACTAGCAGTGTAACACCTGTTGTAGCAGTAGGAGCTGCTTACTTTAGTAAGCAGCTACTAGTGCCTTTTATATGGATGACATGTCCTCTTTAAAAGGAACCTGTCATCAGAAATGGTACTACCATTATATTGTCAAGCAGCTGAATAGCTTCTAGGTCATGTTTTAGACATGTGAGAAATAAAAGCACATAAAAAAATGCAAAGAAATGAATGTAAATGTTGGCTATGAAAATCACGGACACTGATCATTGACGAGTCGCACACTGACTTAATTCAGGAAAGTATAAACAAGCCCTAAGTCCTGGGGTAGGGCATTGGCTCCACCCATGCTGCTTTTGCCAAATTCATCCAAAACGAATCAGTAAATATTCAGATACTATTCAGTCCTGAGAAAATGGAAGTTTTTCACCAAATTACGAATTTACGAATATATACGCACCTGAGGTTGGTCCGTTTATCGTCTATACATATATTACAGAAGTACTAACCCTATTCTTTTCATGAACTTTTTGGATTGTTTTGGTAGTAATATTTTGTTCTATTCCAGGAAAAATCTGATCCTAACAGCTTTTTCCATGAAGATAACCTTGTCAGCACCCTGACCACCTTATTTATGGCAGGAACCGAAACCACGTCCTCGACAATCCGATGGGCCATCTCCTTTATGGTACAAAATCCTGACATTCAGAGTAAGTTTTTGGTATAACCTGCTATTTAAAGGTTAGAACTGCAGAAAGTATTAGGTATTGTCACTGGGTATCTATGTAATTATACCTTTGTGTATGTTGTTAGTAGCAGCAGGACTGTGAAAAGACTTGATGCACTGTGGTAAACTCCTCCTTCACTAAACACAACTTTTCCCCCTTTGAGCTCTGTAAAATCTGTAGCAGGTTTCTGAGTGATATCTTTCTAAGGAGATGGATATGGAGAAGTTTGAAAGCCGTGATGACCAAGCAATGTGAGGAGCCTCTCGTAGTGTTCTTCTGTAGCCTGCTGCTACAAACATAATGCAGACATAACAGTAGTTACAGTTATAGAGTATTACCATTGCCATTTAAGGGCAACCACAAAGCTCAACATTTGTTAAATAGCCTCAGACAATCATATGACCATTATATGCCCCTGCAGGAGCCAAAAGTCAAAGTCCACATACACAGTAGCACATGGTCATAGTGCCCAGACAGAATCAATGTAATAGCCCCCCTTATAGTTAATAGTCACAGTGTCAACCAGTGGCTAATAGTGTCAGTTCCCTAAATAGTCACTTTGCCAATAGTCACAGTGCCCCCATAGTAGCCAATAGTCACAATGCTCCACCATAGCCAATAGTCACAATGTAACCACAGGAGCCAACAGTCACAGTGCTCCCATAGTAGCCAATAGTCACAGTGCCCCCATAGTAGCCAATAGTCACCGTGCCCCACCATAGCCAATAGTCACAATGCCAACACAGGAGCCAACAGTCACAGTGCCCCCATAATAACCACTAGTCACAGTGCCCCACCACAGCCAATAGTCACAATGCCACCACAGGAACTTACAGTCACAGTGCTTCCATAGTAGCCAAAAGTCACAGTGCCCTCATAGTAGCCAATAGTCACCGTGCCCACCATAGCCATAGTCACAGTGCCAACAAAGGAGCCAACAGTCACAGTGCCTGCCCCACAATAATCAATAGTTATCGAATAGTCACAGTTTGGTCTGTAACCCCCTCGTAAACTGCCCTCTTTTGTGCCGTCTGCCATTGGCTTCCACCGAATACTGAGGCAGTTTTGGTAGTAGGACAGACTGACATATTGCCATTTGAAACTTCTTTTTCAAAAACGACACACTTTAGAGCGAGTACATGAAGAAATTGAAAGGGTGATTGGATCAGCCGTGCCAAGGATTGACCACCGTAAAGATATGCCATACACCAATGCCGTTATCCACGAGACGCAGAGATTTGCCAATATTTTACCAATGAATCTTCCCCGAGAAACTACCAGTGATGTTGTCTTTCAGGGCTACAATCTACCAAAGGTAAGTGCTTTTTTGTATATTTTTTCCTCCAAAATCAGGTTCACTGTTCAATTAACCTTCTAACTTGATTTTGATTGATTTTTTTTCTGTACTTATGATGTGGCTATGATGTAGGTATATGATGATGAATTTGCATATTAATCTAATGCATATTAATAATTATATTTTAGGGCACCTACGTCATTCCCCTTCTGGAGTCAGTCTTATATGATAAAACACAATTTGAAAAGCCAACATCCTTCTACCCGGAACATTTCCTCGATTCTAAGGGTCAATTTGTCAAGAAATCTGCCTTCATGCCCTTTTCAGCAGGTAATTTACTAATATTAGACTATAAGACTATTAGACCATCGGAGTTATGAGAAAATCTGCACCAGCCTGTGTCATTAGAAGGGGCAGAAATTAGCATTAGGGGGATCCCAAGACATAATTTAGCTTTGGAACCCCAAAATTCCAAAGTCTCCTATATGGAATATATAGGAGGTTTTGGAATTTTGGGATCCCAAAGCAAAATTATGTCTTGGGATCCCCCTACTGCTAATTTCTGCCCCATGTTATGACACAGGCTGGCGCAGATTTTCTCATTATTCCAATGGTCTCATTTCTAACTGAAGAAGGATAAAACACGGCTCTTAGAAGGGTTGTCACCTTTACTCCAATCATTTTGAAGGAAGGGTCCTGATGTTGAGACCCTCAATGATTATTCTTTGGAAGAAAAGCTTCATTTACTGATCATCACATTTTATTGCTCCCCACCTGAATGGAAAATGCTGGGTTTGACAGTGGCTCATGTGGTAGCTACCTATAGGTGGCGCTACAGAAATAGTTTTTCTATTTTGTATGAAAGCTAATTTGCACTTTTTCCCAACAAGTATTTCTACTTTTTTTTTTTAAATCAAGGCACAATCCATGTTATACACATGTCCTCCAGTACACATTGTAGATTGCATCCTCCCAATTGTAGCAATTTTCTTAATAGTGTTAAGTGTTATTCCCGTTTTAGAGATATCCTTGTATCGCCTGATAATGAGTCATCGATGCTGGCAGACTGTAAAGGTGCACACCTCTTTGACATAGGAAGTGGATAGAGCCAGTTGTCAAGCTAATTCTAAATATTTAATAGATTTAAAGGAAATCAACCATTAAAAAAACGCAGAAAAAACTAGAAATACTCACCTCGGCTCCTCTTCATCTTGATCCCGCCGCTGTCCGTTGCTAATCTTGACACTCCTGGATCACCTAGAAAAGAAAGTTATAGTTAGCAGCAAGGGGAAAAGATATCCGGTGCTCCGGGTTGCTAATTATGCATGCCCTTGCCACCTCCCACGACATTCACATGACGTCACCTCACTCTCCCATGATTCCAGTGTGGGGGTGTGCATAATTAGTACCCCAGAGCACAGGACATCTTGTCCCCATGCTCTGTGCTGCTAATTATAAGTTTCTTATCTAGGTGATCCGGGCATGTCAAGATTAGCGACGGACAGTGCTGGGATCATGATGAAGAGGAGCCGGGGTGAGTATTTCTAGTTTTTTTTGAGAGTCTGATTTCCTTGAACATAACAACTTGATATAATGGGGGTCATTTACTAAGGGCCCGATTCGCCTTTTCCCAGCGCGTTTCCGATTTGCGCCGATTTTCACTGAATTGCCCCGGGATTTTGACGCACGTGATCGGATTGTGGCGCATTGGCGCTGGCATGCACGCAATGGAAATTGGGGGGGGCGTGGCCGAACTAAAACCAGACGGATTCGGAAAAAGCGCTGCATTTAAAATAAAAATCTGTTGCAGAGCTTGCGCGCGTTCCGATGCTTTTCAGCACAGCAGCGCCACCTGGTGGACGGCGGAGGAACTACCTTATTGAATCCCGGCCGGACCCGAATCCAGCGCAGAGAACGCGCCGCTGGATCGCGAATGGACCGGGTAAGTAAATCTGCCCCAATGTTGTTATCTATAGCAAAACCTTCTGCAGATTTGAAATTTTATTAAAAAAAAACATGCATTTTTTATTTAGATATATCCCTGAACTCAACATCTAATAGCAAACATAGGGGAAGATTTATTATTCCGGAAAATTGGCAGAGAAGGCATATAGTAAGCAAAGCAGGCAGGGGGTGGATGGGGGCGTGAATGCCCCATCCTCCATATTTACTATAGTCCCCACCGGAAAAACTTCAGAGACAATAGCTGGAATCTCCACTAGGTCAGGCCTGGTGTAGGAGTGCCCTGACTCCATAGCACATCGCTGTTGCTTGCCGGGCTTTATCAGTAGGCTGGATATCCGGCAAGTGCCGGGGCACCGTCGCGCGCTGGCTGCCCGTATTCCTTTAGGCACCACTACAGTGAATCCAGTGCGTTAAAAGGTCATCCAGTGTGTCGATGCTCATTTACCCACATCTCTCTCTGACTTTTCATTATGTTATTTGTTATTCTCCCTAGGAAGAAGAATTTGTGCCGGCCAAACACTGGCAAAGATGGAGCTGTTCCTGTTCTTTACTAGCCTCATGCAAAAGTTTACTTTTCATCCATCACCAGAGAAAGAATTTTACGTGAAACCTTCGTTTGGATTGACTATTCCCCCGATAGCCCAGGAAATCTGCTGTGTGTCACGGACCTGCATAAACTAAAGACACAAAGAGACACATTGGAAAAACAGTGTAAAGCCGAAATACAGAACATCTGACATATGTCACATACTGTATGTAACTCCTCTTACTATATGTAGCGTGAATTAACTTCACCCATTGGGCACCATCCACTCCTACTCACTATACATGGTGGTCTCTGACAATTGTAACAGCCACAATGGGATTGCTTTGACTGCTTCAATAAATCAGTTATGATCAACTTTAAGGTGATCACATGGTTTCCTGTTTTCGACCATTCAGAAAACATTACCACAGGTGAAATTGGGCATTACCTAGTTCCTAGTATGAATTCTTGTAATTCATGGAAAGGCTGAGTCTTCCAGACAAAGGGTTTCCCTTTTAGTACAGGTGGTCCGCAACACCCGACTTACATATGACCCCTAGTTACAGACGGACCTCTCTGCCCCCTCTGACCTCTGGTGACCTCTCTGGAATTTACTATAGTCCCAGGCTGCAATGATCAGCTGTAAGGTGTCTGTAATGAAGCTTTATTGATAATCCTTGGTCCCATTACAGCAAAAAATGTTGAAAATCCAATTGTCACTGGGATAAAAAATGTTGTCTGAAGTTACAATTATAAAATATACTTGTTCTGACTTACATACAAATTTGACTTAAAAATATAAGATCTAAAGAACCTATCTTCTACGTAACCCGGGGACTGCAAGTATATCTTAACTCTACCCTAATAAATGATCATTTACTAAGGGTCATGCTGCTCACTTTTGTCAGACTTTTTTGGAGATTTCAGGGTTGCACAGGTATTCAAAAAGTGTGTGCACTGTAATTTTGGCACACACGATCCTTTTTTTGGCACAGCTTTGCTGGCCTCCATGCGACACAGTTTAGGGGGGTGATCCGACTGTTTCGGACTGAGCACGGGATTTAACTTCAAAATTGTGTTGCAGGCCCAAACACTTAGATGCACCACTAAGAAGAAGATGAACTCTGTCAGACCTGATCGGTGAAGCGACACATGCAGGATATCGGGGCACGATCTTAGTGAATCGCGGCACTTTCGGTGAACCACAGTGGCCTGGTATGTAAATGTGCCCCATTAACTTGGTTGATTGTTCTTGGAAGACAGTGGAGTACTAGAGCTTGTTTCGACCTGTAATCCAATGATTACTATGGGGCTTCAATCATGGCTCACAGTGTAAGTCAATGTAGTTGGCAATACAGGGCAGCCAAGTAGGGACCGAGAGGTCGGGTGATTGGTGATATTTCCTGCTGTTGAATCAACGTGATCGGACATTTCATGGGAAAAACCCTTAAAACTGGAAAATCCACAATGTACCTCAACAGTGATCAGCTATAATCCAAGAGAAAACTGACTGTAAGGGTTCAATTACTCTGTAGCGTAATACGCTACACGATCATTGATTTGACTTTCTAAAGCAAGACAGCCGCTCCGCCTCTGCTCAGTATTTTGATGTGTATACAGTATTTAGATCCTAAACTAACAATTCCCCAATATCAGTAAAGGGGTTTTCTAACCTGCGTAGCCTCTTAGCAAATATTTGATTGATAATTCTATAAACAAGTATTTTATTCATTAGCTGTTCTCCTTCCGGGCCATTCAATACCAACAGCTTCTTGTCCTATATCACAGGAAATATTCTGGTTACATAGAACCACCCAATCTGGCTACTGTGGGGTCATTATTACTGTTTTCAACTACGCAGATACGATTTCTATATTGTCTTCATGGGGGCACCGTGACTATATTGGCTACTGTTGGACATTGTTACTATATTGGAAACTGTTAGCAAATAATAGCAATTAGTGATAAGCTGACCCAAACTGCGAAGTTCGGGTCCATACCAAATTTGGCAGGTTTGGCAACCACGGACCTGAATGGAGACTAAGCTGCTCGCTTGACTGCTAAAGTAGCCAATCAAGCAGCTTACAGCCCCTGGGCTCGACATATGACTCTTCAATATAAGAACTGGGGCACATGTCCACATGTAATTACACACAGGAGAGCAAGGGAGAGGTTGCTGCACTTTATAGGGTTAGTCAGATAGGCAGGGACTTCTCAAAACCAGCAATTTCCCTTTTCAGGGCATTTAGGAGTATAGAAGAGGGTGCTGTTATTAGGGACAGGTGGAAATCTGTAATAATTGCCCTTACTAGGGCACTCTAAAGATCTGCATTAGGCTACTGATAGGCTGCTATAGTGCAGGGATGTTGTTACTGATTATAGAGGATTATACAGCAATACTTAGAAAGACCAGACATGAATATTAGAATTTACTGCAATATCCTGCAAGATGTTGAAGGTCCTGTCTCTGTATAGTATTAAAGGACACCTGTCATCAGGTCTCTGTCACTAGTCCTGTCACTACTACCTGTTGGAGCAGCTCACAAGGATCCCATCACAGCCTTTATCTAATCAATTCATACGTTAATTATTGTAAAATCCTCTTTTCTTTATTATGCAAATGAGGCTGGTCACATGGTTAGAAGCAGTGATGTCACCCCTGTTCCCCTTCCCCTCTCCTCCCCCTGCTCATGTCTGTGTGTAATGTATAATAAAGCATTGCTGGTGTCTGTGCTTTACCTGCTGACATCCTCTGTCTTCCTATACACATGTGAGAGACACATACATCAGCTACACAAGTACCTGACATGTTCTGCTATATCATGGCTGCCTATATACACACAGGCTGCAGGGGGCGCTAGCACCAGGAAGCACATGCAGGAACCATTACATCATTATACCTCACATCATTATACAGACTGTCAGTCATGTGTATAGGAATATCTCATACACACAGGCTGCAGGGAGCGCCAGCACCAGGAAGCACATGGAGGAGCCATTACACCATTATACCTCACATCATTATACAGGCTGTCAGTCATGTGTATAGGAGTATCTCATACACACACAGGCTGCAGGGGGCGCCAGCACCAGGAAGCACATGGAGGATCCATTACACCATTATACCTCACATCATTATACAGGCTGTCAGTCATGTGTATAGGAGTATCTCATACACACAGGCAGCAGGGGACGCCAGCACCAGGAAGCACATGGAGGAGCCATTACACCATTATACCTCACATCATTATACAGGCTGTCAGTCATGTGTATAGGAGAATCTCATACACACAGTCGGCAGGGGGCACCAGCACCAGGAAGCACATGGAGGAGCCATTACACCATTATACCTCACACCATTATACAGGCTGTTGTCATGTGTATAGGAGTATCTCATACACACAGGCAGCAGGGGACGCCAGCACCAGGAAGCACATGGAGGAGCCATTACACCATTATACCTCACATCATTATACAGGCTGTCAGTCATGTGTATAGGAGTATCTCATACACACACAGGCTGCAGGGGGCGCCAGCACCAGGAAGCACATGGAGGATCCATTACACCATTATACCTCACATCATTATACAGGCTGTCAGTCATGTGTATAGGAGTATCTCATACACACAGGCAGCAGGGGACGCCAGCACCAGGAAGCACATGGAGGAGCCATTACACCATTATACCTCACATCATTATACAGGCTGTCAGTCATGTGTATAGGAGAATCTCATACACACAGTCGGCAGGGGGCACCAGCACCAGGAAGCACATGGAGGAGCCATTACACCATTATACCTCACACCATTATACAGGCTGTTGTCATGTGTATAGGAGTATCTCATACACACAGGCAGCAGGGGACGCCAGCACCAGGAAGCACATGGAGGAGCCATTACACCATTATACCTCACATCATTATACAGGCTGTCAGTCATGTGTATAGGAGAATCTCATACACACAGGCAGCAGGGGACGCCAGCACCAGGAAGCACATGGAGGAGCCATTACACCATTATACCTCACATCATTATACAGGCTGTCAGTCAAGCACTGGGGGTGTGGCTGTGCCTCCCACTCATGAATAAGCTGGACAGCAGGAATATGCTAATGCTTCATTGGACATTTCACAGGTCATTTGCATACAGCTTTAGGACCTCATTGCTTAGGTTTACAGGCATGTAGAGGGACAATGAGGGGATAGAGGCAATGCTTTCTAATGGCAGTTTATGAAAATATATTTAGTTTAATTTGCCTGATGGGTTCTCTTTAAGCTTCAGAAAAATCATCATCAATTATACCTTGATTGTAAAGTTGCCAAAAGTGCTTTTCCCAGTATTAGCGTCAAGTAATACTTGGCTCATAAAAGTGTTTTTCTCTGTAAAGAGCATAGAGCAAAACATGAATCATAAGGGCTCTCTTCTTTGATGATTGATGTCCTGTGATACTTGATATGGTGGTGGAAGTTTACGTGCCACAACAATTCCTGTCTTGGGCCTAGACGCCATTACTTCAACCAAGTGGGCAGTTAAAGAAATATAACGTCCCTGTCCATTCTTAACCCCTACGGGACTCAGACGATTTTGGCCTTTAGGACGTGGTCCCATTTTTCAAATCTGCCCTCTGTCACTATAAGTGCTTATAGCTTTGGAACGCTGTGAGATATCCAGGGGATTTTGAGATTATTTTCTCGTGACACATTGTACTTCAAATTAGTTTAAAAATTTGGAGGGACCGTGATCCCTCTCCATGACAGCTTTTAGGTTGCTTGTCAACCCTTTATATGTTTTATAGTAAAAGATTGGAAGTAAGCAGCAGGTAACAGCTGCCAGAAGGGGTTAATTGGGAAAAATAAGGGGGTTATGAAGTATGTAGGTAGGTGAGTGTTTGTGAGTTTTAACTTTGATGAACACAAATCACTTCAGATATCTCTTAACTCCGATCTCCTGGCAGGGATGCGGAGATCAGAGCTGCTGAGGCAAGATACTTTCTTTCTTTTAAATTTTTAGCTATGACTGTTCAGTGAGATTTGACTGACCAATCACAGCAATCACTGTGCAGGTACAGCGGTGAGACTTCTTGGGAGTGATGACCCTGACGATCCGCCATCTGTGACAACTTTTGGCACTTTTCTATGACTATGGGGCAGATTTACTTACCCGGTCCTATCGCGATCCCGTGGTGCGTTGTCCGACGAGGATTCGGGTCTGCCGCGATTCACTAAGGTCGTGCGCTCGATATCCTGCATGTGACGCTGCTGCACCGAGGCCTGCCGTAGTTCACCTGCTTCTTCCCGGTGCATGTAAGTGTTGATCTTGCGACACAATTACGTTTTTAAATTCCGCGGTTTGTCCAAATCCGTCAGGTTGTCCAATGGCCACGCCCCCTGATTTCTGTCGCATTCAAGCGGCGCCGATGCACCACAATCCTATCTTGTGCGCCAAAAACCCAGGGCAATTCGGAACCCTCGGTGCAAAACGGAAAAAATTGTGAAACCCGACGAAAGTGCGGCGTTCGGATCCTTAGTCAATGTGCCCCAATGTGTTTACACAAGGTGACAATTAACTGCATGACGAAATAGAGTGTCCAAATGCCAAAATGGCTGACTAATCGTGACGAGAAATCTCATCCTTTGTCTTTAAGCAGTGCCTGCCTTATAAGGTAGCTAAGAAGTGTTGCTTTCCTTGTCCCATCATGGAAAACTTATTTTCATTTTCATCGGACTGATAAGGAAAGCTTGTTTTACAAATGTGCCAGAGACGTCTTGAATCTTCATCCCCAAAAGAAGCTTTTGTACAAATTATTGTACCCAGTAAACAAGTTCAACACTGATTCCCTGCATCATTTCTTATTATTACCCATAACTTATGGCAGTGGTGGCGAACCTATGGCACGGGTGCCAGAGGTGGCACTCTGAGTCCTTTCTGTGGGCACCCGGGCCACCGCCCCAGCACATCAGACAAGACTCGAACCAATCTTCCTGCAGTTCCAAGCAACTTAAAAGTTGCTGCTTTCAGTCATATTTTGATACTTACTTCGCTACTTGGGACTGTAGGAAGAGGGAGAATGAATAGACAGGGCCGAATTATCTATGGAGGACCCCCTGCTGGCCCCACGATTCTGTATACAGACGGACACTGGAAAGAAGCAAAAATTATGCAAATTTTCCATCTTTCTACTGTGTTGCTGTCCTCAGGAGGCCAATATGATTGTTGAAGAACAGGGAGCAGTAAGTTACTGCTTTAATTTTTGGTTGGCACCTCGCAATAAATAAGGGGGGTTTGGGGAGTCTCTTTGGGCACTCGACCGCTAAAAGGTTCGCCATCACTGACTTATGGACTAAATGATACAGGATGTTACTGACACCTAGTGATAATTTCACTATAAGAGCAACTTTAGAAATAAACTTTTACGATTTGTATGTTATGTTTTTTTCCTCTTGTTTTTGGCATTTGTGTCTTTATAACTAGGAGTTGGCTGGTGCGGAGAGTGTAAAATGCAATGATCCTGAACCCGAGAACAGGGTTAATCATTTGAGAGATAAGTGTGAGTCCAGCCAACTATAGCAAAGGACCATAAGATCATCAAAATGTAGAATTTTTCTGTACTTGTGGATGTGATCCACCATAAGAGCCATGTCTTGCTGTATCACCATATTAGCTCTGGTGATAATTTGCATATTGAAGCGTTACAATGTATGGACCTCCCAGGCTCCGCTGAGAAACTTCCCTCCAGGTCCCAGGACTTTGCCAGTTATTGGGAATCTGCACATTGTAAATCTTAAAAGATTCAGCAAAACTCTCCTGGAGGTAAGTATGTGTACTTACTGCAGTGATGTACAAGCTATCCCTCACTGACTGCCGCAAAACTGCAAATCCAGGGTTTTTACTCTGAAAGTTGCCGTTTTGTAACCGCTTGGAAACCCGAATTTTAGAGTTCAGCGTGTGTCATCTATACTGTATGGGGGAGACGTACTAAGTGTCATGCACCATGATTCCAGCTTAATTTGCATCAAATCAATTGGGGAGGGATTAGCAGAAAAGGCGTGGCTTAACATGAAGGTTGGGGTTGTAAGATATAAGTATATGTGTCAGTATTGTTACAAAATTTAGTGTGAATTTTCTGCTCCAGATATATTATCCAGGATTGTTGGTGCATCTGCACATAGAGACCATTATACACTTTTATTACATTTTCTCTTCTTTTTGTAATTTATCAACACAATTCTGGTATTTTTGCAACCATAATTATTTAAAGGAGGTGAATATGTATGATCAAAACTCCTGAAGATGCAAAGAAACCCAAAACTTAACATCAGATGAAACCCCAAAATATCAGCAGCAGGGGAACAGCAGTAATAACAGTACAGTAGTACTCAGTGGGAGGGGGCGGGGGCTTTTGACAGAACCCTTTTATATTGGGGCAAATTCTAATAATAATGGTATGATAATATAGGCAACTATACAGTACATGGATCCAAGGGAAAGTCATAGGTAACAAGGACATCGGGCTGTATGAAGATTGTGACCCCCTTCCAGTTTATTTTTACATGATTTGACACTTACTACTTAAAAACATGACCAGAATAAAACATTACTACATATGTACAAAATCAAATCCAAGCCTACCGCATAGATCCATTACCAGAATCAAACGTACTACATAGATACAATACAGACAGTCCCGGGGTTACGTACTAGATCAGTTCTGTAGGTTTGTTCTAAAGTTAAATTTGTATGTAAGTCGGAACTGTATATTTTATCATTGTAATCCCAGCCAGAATTTTTTTGGTCTGTGTGACAATTGGATTTTTAAAGTGTTGGGTTGTCATAAGAACCAGAATTAACAATAAAGCTTCATTACAGACACATGTGATAACTGTTACAGCTGATTATTGTAGCCTAAGGATAAAGGACAGTAAATTACCAATATCCAGAGGTCCATTTGTAACTAGGGGTCGTCTGTAAGTCGGGTGTTCTTAGACCACCTGTACCAGAAACAAGATTACTTGTCATACTATATGAGGAGTGCAAGAACCTACTTCTCATTGGGGCACATTTACATACCCAGTCCCTACACGATCCCCGATCCGGAATGTCCGACAAGGATGAACTCTGCTGCGATTCACTCCGAGTACCCGATATCCTGCATGTGTCGCTTCCTCGATCAGGTCCACCGAAATTCACCTTTTTCTTCCCGGTGCATGTACTGTAAGTGCATGGCTTGCGACACAATTTTAAATATTAAATCCCGCACATTGTCCGAATCCGTCGGATCGGCCGACGGCCTGCCCCCCGATTTGCGTCGTGTGAAAGCCAGCGCAATCGCGACACAAACCCCGGTGCCATCCCACGAAAAGTTGGGAAACCCGATGAAAATGCAGCTGCGGGACCTTTCGCAAATAAGCCCCATTATGTCTTCAGGACAATATCCAACTTGGTGGACAGTTTTGTAGCCCGAGGGCCATCCACACAGCCATCAGTATCACCCTTAGTATAAGTCGGAGTTGCAAGGATTTCTGATGTTTGGTAATTTTTATGTATTTCCTAATAACTAATAACGAACTTTAACACTCGGCTCACTTACAGTCATTAAAAGTGGATTAGAAAGGTAAATATTTACAATAATATCACCCATATAGAATGAAAAGTGTCATTTATAGCAATGTTCAATAAATAACATAAATAATGTCATATATACAGGTGGTCCCCTACTCAAGAACACCCGACTTACAGACGACCCCTAGTTACAAACGGACCTCTGGATGTTGGTAATTTACTGTACTTTAGCCTTAGGCTACAATAATCAGCTATAACAGTTATCACAGGTGTCTGTAATTAAGCTTTATTGATAATCCTGATTCTTATGACAATGTAACATTTTTAAAATCCAATTGTTACAGAGACCAAAAAATTTCTGTCTTGGGTTACAATTATAAAATATACAGTTCCGACTTACATACAAATTCAACTTAAGAACAAACCTACAGACCCTATCTTGTACGTAATAATAGTAAAATAAATAAATCGTTGTGGTGTAATTTATTATAATACCCTCAGCCAGAATAAAAAAAAATATTTACAAATATAGTAAATGTAATTTAATGTAACAGTTAAATTCTTACAATTATAATGATGATGATTATTATTTTAATGTATTAATACATACTGCAGAAGTTTCAACATTAAAGTATTATGAGGACATTTATGGCCTATCCACATGATCAATGATAACATCCTTTTGTTGGTGACATTAGCATCGGTTCATCCTGGACCCTGTTGGGCGTCCCATGGCAATCTAGGGGGTGGAGGACAAAAAATGTAAAAAGTGGACAACACAAGACATCTAACAGGATCTTTCATTCTGCTGATTGCCCTTAGAGACGGGAGTTGGGTGGTCGCCTGTGTATAGGGAATAAATATCCAGAATGCGAAAATAATAATACAGGCAGTCCCCTACTTAAGGACACCCGACTTACAGATGGCCCATAGTTAAAAACGGACCCCTCTGCCCCCTGTGACCTCTCGTGAAGTCTCTGAATGCTTTACTTTAGTTCCAGACTGCAATGATCAGCTGTCAGGTGTCTGTAATGAAGCTTTATTGCTAATCCTTGGTCCCATTACAGCAAAAAATTTTGAAATTCCAATTGTCACTGGGGCAAAAAAATTTTACCATTATAAAATATACAGTTTCGACTTACATACAAATTCAACTTAAGAACAAACCTACGGACCCTATCTTGTATGTAACCTGGGGACTGCCTGTAATATCATTCTTTATTTGTAAAACTCAACTTGTAACAACTTGTCAAAGGTATAGCTAAAAAAAAGGAAATTCAAATTATAAAAATGTGTATCCTTCAATCTAAATCACAAATTTCTGATAAAATTCTGTTGAAATGTTTAGCTTTCCCAAAAGTATGGACCTGTATTCAGCATACAGATGGGTAGTGTCAGAATGGTGGTTCTCTCTGGATATGAGACCGTGAGGAGCGCTCTCGTGGACTACGCGGATGAGTTCTCCGAAAGTCCCTACATTAACATTTTTGAAGACATGAACCAGGAATTCGGTAATTTTTAAAAAATTTTATCAAATAATTTAGAAAGTGGCTTAAGGTGCATTGTCTGGTCTTTGTGTATTTTGCTTGACATTCTAGTGTGAACTGTGGCTACTGTTGCTGGCTGTATTAAGACTAATTGTACCATACCCAGTTCCACTGCAGTTCTGCTCTGCTCCATCAACAGTGATGGACAGACATTCGCTCTGGTCTTCTGAGGTTCTTTGGCCACCTATATGGATTCCAATCACAGCTCGTTCACTGCTGGTTAAATTTCTAACTAGCTTTTCAGTTTGCTATTGACTTGCTATACTTCTGATATTTCTGTTTTTCTGGTCTTGGCTTTTGTATTTTTGACTATCCCTTTTGACTCTGATTTTGTGTCATATTCACTTTCTTTGAGACTTCTGACCTCGCTTTTGTGTTTTTTGTCCTCGATGAGTTCAGAGTTCACAATACAATCCCCCCAGGGCACTCCCAGTGTAGGTGCCTATCTCTCCAACAGAAGTTATGTTGCACACCCAAGACATAGATTGAAGCAGAGATCTTTGGTGTGGAGGTGGTGTAATCACAAAATAATTGCAATTGCTTGCGGTGCATAAATTGCACCCATAGACTTCCTCTGTCTAGACATTCTGAGCATGCCACAAAATCATTAAAGGAAACTTACCACCACGGATCCGCCTGGGATCTGGATGGAAGTTGCCTCTATTGTATGTGAGGATAGCCCTTTTAAGGGCTAATCCTCAACTCCGCTGTATCTTTTTATAATTTTTATTCCCCTAATATGCTAATTTTCTAAAGAGGCTACTGGGGCGTGGAGTAGCCGGAGCTGAGGCTACATGGCGCGGCTACTCCACACCCCAGAAGCCTCTTTGATCCTCCTACCAGATATCTTCGGCGTGCAGCTCCTCGCAGCTCCTTATCCATGAAGCTGGCATTCTGCGCATAAGCAGAACGCAGGCCCGGTCACTGCTCGGTCACTGCTCCGAAGCCGGAACTCTGGCTTCACGGATGAGGGGCGTGCAGCTACATTGAAGATATCTGTAGGAGGATCAAAGAGGCTAATGGGGCATGGAGTAGCCGCGCCGTGTAGCCTCAGCTCTGGCTACTTCACGCCCCAGTAGCCTCTAAATTAGCATAATAGGGGAATAAAAGTTATATAAAGATACAGGGGACGTGAGGATTAGCCCTTTAATGTGCTATCCTCATGTACAATAGGGGCACTTACCACCCGATCTACCTTAATAAGTAGATCCGTGGTGGTAGGTTTCCTTTAAAATGGCAACCTACAGGAAGATACATAATGTAACAGCCACCCAGTAAATACAGATATTAACCCTTAGTGGCAGACACAGCATGACATACTTGTATAAAGACACTCTCTGGACAGTAGGTGTCATCAATATATTAACACATAGAATGGCTGAGCAGGTCATGCAAGGTGCTACAAGCTTGGAAATGGCAAGGTCTGGAACAGTAACGGGTCTTTATTATTTTGCAAAGTTTTGATATTAACTTTGCTATCTCCATGTATTTATTGATCCAAAGAGTTTTTTTTTTAATATTATAACACATTTGTAATTTTTTTCCAGCTTCCATGTAAATGGCACAGAATATTAAATGGTGAAGATATAAAGACCCATAAGTAAATGGAAAAATCAAAAAAATTATGGCTTATGGAAGGAAGGGAATGAAAATTGCGAACCCAAAACACTGAAAAAACCCAGTTCTGAAAAGTTTATAGCTAGAGATGAGCGAACATACTCGTCCGAGCTTGATGCTCGTTCGAGCATTAGCGTACTCGAAACTGCTCGTTGCTCGGACGAGTATTTCGCCCGCTCGAGAAAATGACATCTCCCGCCGTTTTGCTTTTTGGCGGCCAGAAACAGAGCCAATCACAAGCCAGGAGACTCTGCACTCCACCCAGCATGACGTGGTACCCTTACACGTCGATAGCAGTGGTTGGCTGGCCAGATCAGGTGACCCTGGAATAGACTAGCCGCTGCCCGCGCTGCTCGGATCATTCTGTGTCTGTATGCCGCTAGGGAGAGAGCTGCTGCTGGTCAGGGAAAGCGTTAGGCTGTTCAATTAGAATAGTGTTAGGCAGGACTGATTCTACAAGAACCCAACAGCCCTTCTTAGGGCTACAATAACGTTATACTTTTTTTTTTTTTATTTGCAGCTAGTACCATATTGTGAGGAATTTGCAGGGGGACTTGCTACCGTTGTGTTTAGCTCTTAGTGACACACATATCCACCTCAAACACCAAAGTGGGAAAATTTATTAAGGGTTTGATTTCAATTAGGCACAGTCTGCCATTTCCTTTTTATTTTACGTTTATTTTTTCATAACTCAGCGTCATCTCATCTGGCATAGCAGTGTGCTTTCATACTTGGCTAGAAAATAGCCATAGGAGAATCCAAACGGCTTACTTACGCCTACAATAGCGTTATATATATTTTATTTCTGGTTGATCTGCTGGTGGCTGGCCTTGCTGCAGTGCATCTACTACCAAATTGTGAGGAATTTGTAGTGAGACTTGCGACCTTTGTGTTTAGCGCTTAGTGACGCACATATCCATCGCAAAGACCGAAGTGGGAAAATTTATTAGGGGTTGGATTTCAATTAGGCACAGTCTGCCATTTCCGGTTTATTTTTTCATAACTCAGCGTCATCTCATCTGGCATAGCAGTGTGCTTTCATACTTGGCTAGAAAATAGCCATAGCAATAGGATAGCATCGTTTGGTTTTAAAAACTAAAAAACACACACAAAAAAAAAACACAAAAAAACACAAAAAAAAGTTAAAAAAAAATTAAAGTTATAACTTTCATTTTCAAAATGTTTAACCCCAGGGCTAGGGGTAGAGGACGAGGGCGGGGACGTGGGCGTCCAACTACTGCAGGGGTCAGAGGCCGTGGTCCTGGGCGGGGTGAGACACCACCTGCTGATGAGGGAGCAGGGGAACGCCGCAGAGCTACACTCCCTAGGTTCATGTCTGAAGTTACTGGGACTCGTGGTAGAGCACTGTTGAGGCCAGAACAGTGCGAACAGGTGATGTCGTGGATTGCTGAAAATGCTTCGAGCAATTTGTCCACCAGTCAGTCTTCCACGCAGTCCACCCATGTCACCGAAATCGGCACTCCTCCAGCTCCTGCACCTCAGCCTCCTCCCCCCCAGTCTGCCCCCTCCCAGGAAAATTTGGCATTTGAACCGGCATACTCTGAGGAACTGTTTTCTGGACCCTTCCCACAGTCACAAACCACTTGTCCGGTTGCTGCTGAGCAATTTTCCGATGCCCAGGTTTTCCACCAGTCGCAGTCTGTGGGTGATGATGACCTTCTTGACGTAGTGGAAGAAGTGTGTAAAGAGGTGTCCAACGATGAGGAGACACGGTTGTCAGACAGTGGTGAAGTTATTGTCAGGGCAGGAAGTCCGAGGGGGGAGCAGACTGAGGGATCGGAGGATGATGAGGTGACAGACCCAAGCTGGGTTGAGAGGCCGGGTGAACACAGTGCTTCTGAGACGGAGGAGAGTCCTCGACCAGAACAGGTTGGAAGAGGCAGTGGTGGGGCCAGACGGAGAGGCAGGGCCAGAGCAGGCGCATCAGCGCCAAATGTGTCACGTAGTGAAGCTCCCGTGGCGAGGGCTCCCGCGGCGAGGGCTAGATTTTCAGAAGTCTGGAGGTTCTTTAAGGAAACAACGGATGACCGACGGACTGTGGTGTGCAACCTTTGCCAAACCAGGATCAGCAGGGGTTCCACCACTACTAGCTTAACTACCACCTGTATGCGCAGGCATATGAATGCTAAACACCCCACTCAGTGGCACCAAGCCCGTTCACCTCCGGCCGTGCACACCACTGCTCCTTCCCCAGTGTCAGCTGATAGTCAGCCCCCTGCCCAGGACCCTGGCACAAAAACCCCATCGTCGCCTCCACGATCCTCCACAGCATCCACCAGCGTTCAGCTCTCCATACCCCAGACGCTGGAGCGGAAATGGAAATATAGTGCAACCCACCCGCACGCCCAAGCCCTTAATGTCCACATCTCCAAATTGCTTAGCCTGGAGATGCTGCCCTATAGGCTAGTAGAGACCGAGGCCTTTCGCAACCTCATGGCGGCGGCCGCCCCTCGGTATTCGGTCCCCAGCCGCCACTACTTTTCCCGATGTGCCGTCCCAGCCCTGCACAAGCACGTGTCAGACAACATCATCCGTGCCCTGACCAACGCCGTTTCTGACAAGGTCCACCTGACCATGGACACGTGGACGAGTGCTGCCGGGCAGGGCCACTATATATCGCTGACGGCACATTGGGTTAACTTGGTGGAGGCTGGGACCGAGTCTGACCCTGGGGCTGGTCATATACTGCCGACGCCGAGGATTGCGGGGCCTACCTCGGTCCAGGTCTTTCAGGCCTACTATGCCTCCTCCTCCTCCCACCCCTCCTCCACCTCCTCCTCCGAACTGCCATCCGTGGGCATGGCGCCATCAGTCGGTAGCTCTAGGCACAGCAGCAGTGCCATCGCTAAGCGACAGCAGGCGGTGCTCAAACTGCTGAGCCTAGGCGATAAAAGGCACACCGCCCAAGAACTATTACAGGGCATCATGGCGCAGACTGATCTGTGGCTGGCACCGCTGAACCTGAAGCCAGGCACGGTTGTGTGTGACAACGGCCGTAACCTGGTGGCGGCTCTGCAACTCGGCAGACTGACACATGTGCCATGACCGGCCCATGTGTTAAATCTGATAGTTCAGCGTTTCCTCAAGACATACCCCAATCTGTCTGATTTGCTCACGAAGGTGCGCCGCATCTGTGCGCATTTCAGGAAGTCCAGCACAGATGCTGCCACTCTCAGTGCAGCGCAGCGCCGCCTCCAACTGCCCGCTCACCGACTGTTGTGCGACGTGCCCACGAGGTGGAATTCAACATTAACCATGTTATCCAGAGTTTACCAGCAGCGCAGAGCGATTGTAGACTGCCAGATGTCAACTTCCACCAGAACTGGTAGTCAGGTCAGTCAGCTTCCTCAAGTCTACAATGAGGAGTGGACGTGGATGTCTGATATCTGTCAGGTGCTGAGTAACTTTGAGGAGTCAACACAGATGGTCAGTGGCGATGCCGCCATCATCAGCCTCACCATCCCGCTGCTTGGCCTGTTGAAAAAATCTCTGATCAGCATGAAGTCGGAAGCTTTGCGCTCGTCACAAGAGACGGGGGAAGAAGATTCCCTTGTTGATAGCCAAAGCACCCTTAGATCTGTTTCTCAGCGCATATCGGAGGAGGTGGAGGAGGATGAGGAGGAAGAGGAGGAGAATGTTGGCGAGCCACAAGAGGGGAGCATTGCTCAGACCTTCACTGTTCAGCGTGTATGGGCAGAAGAAGAGGAGTTGGAGGAGGAGGAGATGGACAGTCAGGCCAGTGAGGGGAGTGAATTCTTGAGAGTTGGGACTCTGGCGCATATGGCAGATTTCATGCTAGGCTGCCTATCCCGTGACCCTCGCGTTCAAAGAATTTATTCCAGCACCGATTACTGGGTATTCACTCTCCTGGACCCACGGTACAAGCAAAATCTTTCCACTCTCATCCCTGGAGAGGAAAGGAGTGTGAGAATGCATGAATACCAGCAGGCCCTGGTGCACAAGCTGAAACAGTATTTCCCTTCTGACAGCGCTAGCGGCAGAGTGCGTAGTTCTGCGGGACAAGTAGCGAGGGAGAGTAGGCGAGCTGGCAGCTTGTCCAGCACTGGCAAGGGTACGCTTTACAAGGCTTTTGCCAGCTTTATGTCACCCCAGCAAGACACTGTCACCTGTCCCCAGTCTCGGCAGAGTAGGGCTGATCTTTACAGAAAGATGGTGAGGGAGTACGTAGCTGACCATACCATCGTCCTAAATGATCACACAGCTCCCTACAACTACTGGGTTTCAAAGCTGGACATGTGGCACGAACTGGCGCTGTACGTCTTGGAGGTTCTTGCCTGCCCTGCCGCTAGCGTGTTGTCCGAGCGGGTTTTCAGTGCAGCTGGTGGCATCATCACCGATAAGCGTACACGCCTGTCGACTGACAGCGCTGACAGGCTGACGCTTATTAAGATGAATAAAGCCTGGATTTCTCATAATTTCCAATCTCCACCAGGTGAAGGAAGCTCAACCTGAATGATTTATGCACTCCTCCTCCTCATTTTCCTCCTTCTCCTCCTCTTTGTACACTAAAGCAGAGGAAACTGGCTATTTTTTGACAGGGCCCACTGGCTCTAGCTATAGTACTTTATGCATTTAATTTTTCTGGAGGGCCACCTACCCGGTCCTCTGTTTTAAACAATTTTTGGGACTGCCACATACAGGCACTCAATCTATTCAATTTTTCTGGAGGGCCACCTACCTGCTCCTCTGGTTTGAAAACTTTTTTGGACTGCCACATACAGGCACTCAATCTATTTCATTTTTCTGGAGGGCCACCTACCTGCTCCTCTGGTTTGAAAACTTTTTTGGACTGCCACATACAGGCACTCAATCTATTTCATTTTTCTGGAGGGCCACCTACCTGCTCCTCTGGTTTGAAAACTTTTTTGGACTGCCACATACAGGCACTCAATCTATTTCATTTTTCTGGAGGGCCACCTACCTGCTCCTCTGGTTTGAAAACTTTTTTGGACTGCCACATACAGGCACTATCCAAATTAAATTGTCTCCATAGCAGCCTCCACACGTTGTCTCCATTGCTACCTCCAAAAGTCGTCCATATAGCTGCCTCCATACATCGTCCCCTTATCAAACGAGGTGTGTCAGGCAGAAATTTGGGTTGTTTTCATGGATTCCACATCAAAGTTGTTAACTTTGTCGCCACCCTGCTGTGTTATCCACAAAATATACTGGCAAACTTTTATGATTAACCTATATTATTTCAGCGCTTCTTGCGCATCTGTTTACATTCCCCTCACCCGCCATATCCCAAACTTATAAGAACGCTACTACACTTAACTTGGTGGAGGCTGGGACCGAGTCTGACCCTGGGGCTGGTCATATACTGCCGACGCCGAGGATTGCGGGGCCTACCTCGGTCCAGGTCTCAAAGGCCTACTATACCTCCTCCTCCTCCCACCCCTCCTCCACCTCCTCCTCCTCCGAATTACCATCCGTGGGCATGGCGCCATCAGTCGGTAGCTCTAGGCACAGCAGCAGTGCCGTCGCTAAGTGACAGCAGGCGGTGCTCAAACTGCTGAGCCTAGGCGATAAAAGGCACACCGCCCAAGAGCTATTACAGGGCATTCCACATCAAACTTGTTAACTTTGTCGCCACCCTGCTGTGTAATCCACAAAATATATTGGCAAACTTTTATCATTTACCGATATTATTTCAGCGCTTCTTGCGCATCTGTTTACATTCCCCTCACCCGCCATATCCCAAACTTATAAGAACGCTACTACACTTGATCTTATACAAAAGGTTCTTAGAAGTGCTGTTTGGGGAGTAGCCTAGAGACAGGGGCTTGGATTGGCGAAAGCTCGCCTGGAAGCGGAGCGCCAGCTCCATCCCAAGATCCAACTAACATAGTTTTAACTGCAGCACCTTTAATCTACTACTAGTTCACTACCTCCATAATAATAATAATAATAATCTTTATTTATATAGCACCATCATATTCCGTAGCGCTTTACAAATCATAGGAAACAAATACAAATGTAATGTAACAGAGCACAACATTTGTATGGAACAACAGGAGTGAGGTCCCTGCTCGCCAGAGCTTACGGTTTATGAAGATGATGGGGTAACACGAGGTAAAAGAATATTTAATGGTCAAGCCATTCTTCTTAGGGAATAGAACAAAATATAATAAATGGAATTGCTGTCGCTTGAACCACTCAGCCGTCATCTTATATACCAGGTCCAGGGTGAATGGGACTGCAGAGAAGTCTGGTGCCTGTTGGTTGCTGGATAACAGATGGGAGGACGACACAGGACGGGTTAGTAGAAGAGTTAAAACTTCATGCAGTTAATGAGTGTTATAGGCTTGCCTAAAGAAATGGGTTTTAAGAGCACGTTTGAAACTTTGGAGGTTAGGTATTAGTCTGATAGTCCGGGGCAGAGCATTCCATAGAATTGGTGCAGCTCTAGAGAAGTCTTGGAGACGCGAGTGGGAGGTCCGCACTAGGGTAGAGGTTAATCTAAGATCACTGGCGGATCTAAGCGCACGGGTTGGGCGATAGACTGAGATAAGAGAGGAGAGGTAGGGGGGTGCAGCATTATACAGAGCTTTATGGATGAGGGTTATTATTTTAAACTGTATTCGAAAGGAGACTGGCAGCCAGTGCAGCGACTGGCATGAACTGTAGGCATACATGGTCCCCTTATCAAACGAGCTGTGTCAGGCAGAATTTTGGGTTGTTTTCATGGCTTCCACAACAAACTTGTTAACTTTGTCGCCACCCTGCTGTGTAATCCACAAAATATACTGGCAAACTTTTATCATTTACCAATATTATTTCAGCGCTTCTTGCGCATCTGTTTACATTCCCCTCACCCGCCATATCCTAAACTTATAAGAACGCTACTACACTTGATCTTATACAAAAGGTTCTTAGAAGTGCTGTTTGGGGAGTAGCCTAGAGACAGGGGCTTGGATTGGCGAAAGCTCGCCTGGCAGCGGAGCGCCAGCTCCATGCCAAGATCCAACTAACATAGTTTTAACTGCAGCACCTTTAATCTACTACTAGTTCACTGCCTCCATACATGGTCCCCTTATCAAACGAGCTGTGTCAGGCAGAATTTTGGGTTGTTTTCATGGCTTTCATGTTAACTTTGTCGCCACCCTGATGTGTAATCCACAAAATATACTGGCAAACTTTTATCATGTACCGATATTATTTGAGCGCTTCTTGCTCACCTCCTTTGGTTCCTCTCTGCCACCCATTGGTTTGAAGCCTGAGTCCATTTAGGGTATGTCGCCATGCCACTCTCTAGCCTGCCGCTGCTGCCGCTGCCTCTGCATGCCGTCCCCTATAGTGTCAGGGTCAATTATTGGATGTTTTAGATGCTATCTAGCTTCATTCTGTCACTCTGTCATGGCCATGCTGTTGCCCATAATTTTGGCATAATCGTGCATTTAAGCAGCCTCAGAGGCATCCATGCATGCTGCCCCTGCTGTTTCCTGTCCATTTCCGTGGTGTTTCCATCCTTTTCTGAGGTTTCCAGGTGTTTGGCCAAGCTTCCCTGTGCAGACCCTTGGTCCCCTTGAAAAATGCTCGAGTCTCCCATTGACTTCAATGGGGCTCGTTATTCGAGACGAGCACTCGAGCATCGGGAAAAGTTTGTCTCGAATAACGAGTACCCGAGCATTTTAGTGCTCGCTCATCTCTATTTATAGCTTTCGAATTAAATAACAAAAAAAACTTAGCATAAAGAAATATACCATCATATCCGGACTATGCAATGTATAAAATAATACTAATATATAAAAAGTAAGCTAGTGTCGGACTGGGTTTCCTTAGACCCTCCAGAGAAAATCAATTTGGGGGCCCATTTTTCCTTATTCCCCAGGAAATGTACTCTAGCAGACCCTGAATTGTGGTGTTTTCAGATGGACTTCTGTGGTTCAGTATTGGGTTAAGCCAGGGCCCACCAGAGGATCCTCTGGTACTCCGGTGGGCCAGTCCGACACTGTAGTAAGAGCTTATTCATCTTCCTCCTTGTGCACATGTAGCCGTAGTTATTGTGATAACCATACATGTTCTTTAATGGCAACCAATGGAAAAGATGTAACCTGATATTTCATATTTTATTCATTACCCACAAACCACCTTACTTATTTCATGATACTCATCTTAGTTTGTATCATCTACCAGTAACAGTATTATTTTGTTCTCATAGGCATCACATTCTCCCATGGTTTTCAATGTGTTTCACATTGTTACTAATACATAGACCCAGTATGGTACCCTCACTAAATGCCGATGGCAGGGTACTCGTGTATGAGTCCATATGGCAAAAGGGAGGGGTGTCAGCCACAATCCTCAGGACATAGATAGAGCAATTGATTTATGTATGTCTGACTTCTTCGATTCTGCATAGTATGGACACACCAAAGTACTACTACCATCATCCTATACATATGGAGACAGTACTACTAATTATGTCTGTCATATACTGTAAGGGTATGGCACAGTTCTACTACTCTTATACTGCCCAGGCAGGCACAGCAAGTACTACTCCTATCCTGCATATATGATCACCAAGCACACGTTTATGTATATATGGACATGTGGTACCCCAGGGGATGGCAAGAGTTGCTAGGATTAGTTGTCACTACTCTAGAGTCTCTTCCACAGGTGTGACTAAGACAGTGGAGGGAGAAGGCGACTAGTTGGTCGGTGTTCCAGACAAGTTCCTTGGGGTACTTGCTTTGGTGTATAGTGGGTGTAGTGATGTGGCCTTGGTGGGTCCTGTCCAAGATGGTTGTAGCTGGTGGAGTTGCTCAGACACACACAGAGGCAACAGAGATAGTAATAGCAATATCTGTCCCTTATCCATTTCACTACTGTGTGCAGGTCCCAAATGTTTTTATTCTTGGCAAATTGTAATTTCGGTATAAAGTATTGTGACACTACACTAAGTAAGTCCAAATTCTGGTATTGGTGTCACTTTAATAGGCATTGCACAGTACTATTACGCCTATCCTGTAAATATGGGTACAGCACTAACTAGTACTCTTATCTCATTTTTACCAACCCTGGTAATCTCCTATCCAGTTTTTTCCATTGACACCATGTTACTTTTGCATTTTGGGTAACCAATGAGTTAAAAAGCCATATAATTCCAAGTTTTAAAGGAAATCAACCAGTATGAAAAAGTAAGAAAACATCAAAAATATTCACCTACTCTCCTCTTCATCTTGATCTCGGAGCTTGTCTTCGCTAGCCTTGAGATGTCGAGATCACCGAGAAAAGACACCTATTAAAAGCAGGCCAGAGAGCAAGAACAAGATGTCCGGCGCTAAAAGCTTATTAATTATGCAAGGAGGTGACGTCACGCTAGAGGCGTGCATAATTAGCAGCCCGGAGCGACAGACAGCTTGTCCTCGCGTTCTGGCCTGCTTTTTATAAGTTTCTTTTCTAGTTGATCGTGGCGTGTGAAGACTAGCAAAGACAAGGTCCCCGGTCAAGAAGAAGAGGAGGGGAGGTGAATATTTGCAGTTTTTAAAATTTTTTTACCTTGGTTGATTTCCTTTAAGTATTGTGTATATATATTCTGTGATATTGCTCAGTGATTTGTTTTACATTTCCTTAGGAAAAATCCAACCCAATGACCTATTTCCATGAAAATAATCTTCTGGGCGCTGTAACCAATTTATTTATGGCTGGAACTGATACCACATCCAGTACTTTAAGATGGGCTATCTCTTATATGACGCTGAACCCGGAAATTCAGAGTAAGTTTTCAGTAGGAATAAAAAATATGGTACTTTACTAGTATCTGGCTCATTGCTCATTAATCAGCCCCCTTTGTACATGCTACTAGTCACATGATGACAGAGAGGGATGGTGAGACATTATTGTTAGCTTTTTGTGTTGGATTAAAGTGGTTGTCCGATACTAAGAAAATAAAGCTAGGTGACTGGGAAGCTGCATAATCCATCCCAGTGTCCCGCTCTGTGAGGGAAGGACCTTCTGTGCCT
Organism: Engystomops pustulosus; assembly: GCF_040894005.1. Lineage (NCBI taxonomy): Eukaryota > Metazoa > Chordata > Amphibia > Anura > Leptodactylidae > Engystomops > Engystomops pustulosus. Next base: position 214,945,010 of record NC_092413.1, read on the forward strand.
TTTGAAACAAACAGGGCCATGGCATGGAGCGACCTCGGTGCAGGACACCCGGATGGATCTGGGAAGTAAGTACATATTGTTATATGCAGCCACCCCCCGGCCAGTTTTCTTAGTATCAGACAACCGTCAACCCCTTCAAAGCCTCATTCACAAGACCGAGTGCAAAAAGTTACACTAAAAGGGTAAAGTTTGTGGCCCGTTTCAGCTGGGTGGTGACTTCAGAGGTGAGATCATCCCTCCCTCCATAGGAGTTGAGCGGCTGCTATAAATTTCGCGGCACGGCTGCCTGGCGTGGTAAAAGTGCAGTGAGACATGGTGTGACCATACACAAAAGACCACTAAGGGGGCTGTGGGCTAGCCATAAATTGTGCAGCTAGCTGAAGACCCCAAGTATGGGTGGGTCCATGCGGTCTCTGGTGTTAGACTAATTGTTGACCAACAAACAGATATTAATGGTCATTTCTTGGGATTCAAACAACCTTCAAGCTGAATACAGTTCTACAGGTGGTAGGGATAGGTTTAGAAGACATCTAGAAAAATCAAAACATTTCTATCTATTTCTTATTCATGTTTCTTAATATGTAAGGGAAAGTACATGAAGAAATTGACCGAGTGATTGGATCGGCGGTGCCACGGGCTGAACATCGGAAGAATGTGCCTTACACAAATGCCGTCATTCATGAAACCCAAAGATTTGCTAATATTTTGCCCTTGAACCTTCCTCTTGCAACTTCTCAGGATATTTAGTTTCAAGGATACTATTTGCCAAAGGTATATATTTGTGCTGTTGTTAATTCCTTCATTTTTTGTAATATTTCTTATTATTAGAGATGAGCGAACATACTCGTCCGAGCTTGATGCTCGTTCGAGCATTAGCGTACTCGAAACTGCTCGTTGCTCGGACGAATACTTCGCCCGCTCGAGAAAATGGCATCTCCCGCCGTTTTGCTTTTTGGCGGCCAGAAAAAGAGCCAATCACAAGCCAGGAGACTCTGCACTCCACCCAGCATGACGTGGTACCCTTACACGTCGATAGCAGTGGTTGGCTGGCCAGATCAGGTGACCCTGGAATAGACTAGCCCCTGCCCGCGCTGCTCGGATCATTCTGTGTCTGGATGCCGCTAGGGAGAGAGCTGCTGCTGGTCAGGGAAAGCGTTAGGGTGTTCTATTAGAATAGTGTTAGGCAGGAGTGATTCTACAAGAACCCAACAGCCCTTCTTAGGGCTACAATAACGTTATACATTTTTTTTTTTTAATTTGCTTGTGCCTGGGCTTGCTGGCACTAGTAGTGCAGCTAGTACCATATTGTGAGGAATTTGCAGGGGGACTTGCTACCGTTGTGTTTAGCTCTTAGTGACACACATATCCACCTCAAACACCGAAGTGGGACAATTTATTAGGGGTTTGATTAGAATTAGGCAGAGTCTGCTGATTTTTTTTTTTTTTACCTTTATTTCATTTTATAGCTCAAACTCATCTTGCAAAGCAGTGTGCTTTCATTGTAGGCTACAAAATAGCCATAGGAGAACCCCAACGGCTTACTTAGGCCTACAATAGTGTTATATTTTCCTTTTTTTTGGTTGCTTGTGGCTGGGCTTGCTGGCATTAGTAGTGCAGCTAGTACCATATTGTGAGGAATTTGCTGGGAGACCTGCGACCGTTGTGTTTAGCTCTTAGTGACACGCATATCCACCTCAAACACCGAAGTGGGACAATTTATTAGGGGTTTGATTAGAATTAGGCAGAGTCTGCTGATTTTTTTTTTTTTTACCTTTATTTCATTTTATAGCTCAAAGTCATCAGGCACAGCACAAAATCCAGTTGTGTGCTGTCAGTGTAGGCTAGAAACTAGCCATAGCAATAGGATAGCATCGTTTTGTTAAAAAAAAAAAAAAAATTAAAAGTTTACACTTTAATTTGGAAAATGTTTAACCCGAGGGCTAGGGGTAGAGGACGAGGGCGTGGACGTGGGCGTCCAACTACTGCAGGGGTCAGAGGCCGTGGTCCTGGGCGGGGTGAGATACCACCTGCTGATGAGGGAGCAGGGGAACACCGCAGAGCTACACTCCCTAGGTTCATCATGTCTCAAGTTACTGGGACTTGTAGTAGAGCACTGTTGAGGCCAGAACAGTGCGAAGAGGTGATGTCGTGGATTGCGGACAATGCTTCTAGCCATTTGTCCACCAGTCAGTCTTCCATGCAGTCCACCCATGTCACCGAAATCAGCACTCCTCCAGCTCCTCCACCTCAGCCTCCTTCCCCCCAGTCTGCCCCCTCCCAGCAAAATTTGGCATTTGAACCGGCATACTCTGAGGAACTGTTTTCTGGACCCTTCCCACAGTCACAAACCACTTGTCCGGTTGCTGCTGAGCAATTTTCCGATGCCCAGGTTTTCCACCAGTCGCAGTCTGTGGGTGATGATGACATTATTCACGTAGTGGAAGAAGTGTGTAAAGAGGTGTCGGACGATGAGGTGACACGGTTGTCAGACAGTGGTGAAGTTGTTGTCAGGGCAGGAAGTCCGAGGGGGGAGCAGACTGAGGGAGCGGAGGATGATGAGGTGACAGACCCAAGCTGGGTTGATAGGCCGGGTGAACACAGTGCTTCTGAGACGGAGGCGAGTCCTATAGCAGAACAGGTTGGAGAGGCAGGGCCAGAGCTGGTGCATCAGCGCCAAATGTTGCCCGTAGTCAAGCTCCCGTGGCGAGGGCTGGATTTTCAGAAGTCTGGAGGTTCTTTAAAGAAACACTGGATGACCGACGGACTGTGGTGTGCAACCTTTGCCAAACCAGGATCAGCAGGGGTTCCACCACTACTAGCTTAACTACCACCAGTATGCGCAGACATATGAATGCTAAACACCCCACTCAATGGCACCAAGCCGTTCACCTCCGGCCGGGCACACCACTGCTCCTTCCCCTGTGTCATCTGCTAGTCAGCCCCCTGCCCAGGAACACGGCCCAAACACCTCCCGTGCGAAAACCCCATCTTCGCCTCCACGATCCTCCACAGCATCCACCAGCGTTCAGCTCTCCATACCCCAGACGCTGGAGCGCAAAAGGAAGTATAGCGCAACCCACCCACACGCCCAAGCCCTCAACGTCCACATCTCCAAGTTGCTTAGCCTGGAGATGCTGCCCTATAGGCTGGTAGAGACCGAGGCCTTTTTGAAACCTCATGGCGGCGGCCGCCCCTCGGTATTCGGTCCCCAGCCACCACTACTTTTCCTGATGTGCCGTCCCAGCCCTGCACAAGCACGTGTCAGAGAACATCATCCGTGCCCTGACCAACGCCGTTTCTGACAAGGTCCACCTGACCACGGACACGTGGACGAGTGCTGCCGGGCAGGGCCACTATATATCGCTGACGGCACATTGGGTTAACTTGGTGGAGGCTGGGACTGAGTCTGACCCTGGGGCTGCTCATATACTGCCGACGCCGAGGATTGCGGGGCCTACCTCGGTCCAGGTCTCAAAGGCCTTCTATGCCTCCTCCTCCTCCCACCCCTCCTCCACCTCCTCCTCTGAATTAGCATCCGTGGGCATGGCGCCATCAGTCGGTAGCTCTAGGCACAGCAGCAGTGCCATCGCTAAGCGACAGCAGGCGGTGCTCAAACTGCTGAGCCTAGGCGATAAAAGGCACACTGCCCAAGAGCTATTACAGGGCATCACGGCGCAGACTGATCTGTGGCTGGCACCGCTGAACCTGAAGCCAGGCATGGTTGTGTGTGACAACGGCCGTAACCTGCTGGCGGCTCTGCAACTCGGCAGACTGACACATGAGCCATGCCTGGCCCATGTGTTAAATCTCATAGTTCAGCGTTTCCTCAAGACATACCCCAATCTGTCTGATTTGCTCACGAAGGTGCGCCGCATCTGTGCGCATTTCAGGAAGTCCAGCACAGATGCTGCCACTCTCAGGGCAGCGCAGCGCCGCCTCCACCTGCCCGCTCACCGACTGTTGAGCGACGTGCCCACGAGGTGGAATTCAACATTAACCATGTTATCCAGAGTTTACCAGCAGCGCAGAGCGATTGTAGACTGCCAGATGTCAACTTCCACCAGAACTGGTAGTCAGGTCAGTCAGCTTCCTCAAGTCTACAATGAGGAGTGGACGTGGATGTCTGATATCTGTCAGGTGCTGAGTAACTTTGAGGAGTCAACACAGATGGTCAGTGGCGATGCCGCCATCATCAGCCTCACCATCCCGCTGCTTGGCCTGTTGAAAAACTCTCTGGTCAGCATTAAGTCGGAAGCTTTGCGCTCATCACAAGAGACGGGGGTAAAAGATTCCCTTGTTGATAGCCAAAGCACCCTTAAGTCTGTTTCTCAGCGCATATCGGAGGAGGTGGAGGAGGATGAGGAGGAAGAGGAGGAGAATGTTGGCGAGACAGAAGAGGGGTCCATTGTTCAGACCTTCACTGTTCAGCGTGTATGGGCAGAAGAAGAGGAGTTGGAGGAGTTGGAGGAGGAGGAAATGGGCAGTCAGGCCAGTGAGGGGAGTGAATTCTTGTGCGTTTGGACTCTGGCACATATGGCAGATTTCATGCTAGGCTGCCTATCCCGTGACCCTCGCGTTCAAAGAATTTATTCCAGCAACGATTACTGGGTATTCACTCTCCTGGACCCACGGTACAAGCAAAATCTTTCCACTCTCATCCCTGGAGAGGAAAGGAGTGTGAGAATGCATGAATACCAGCAGGCCCTGGTGCACAAGCTGAAACAGTATTTCCCTTCTGACAGCGCTAGCGGCAGAGTGCGTAGTTCTGCGGGACAAGTAGCGAGGGAGAGTAGGCGAGCAGGCAGCTTGTCCAGCACTGGCAAGGGTACGCTTTACAAGGCCTTTGCCAGTTTTATGTCACCCCAGCAAGACACTGTCACCTGTCCCCAGTCTCGGCAGAGTAGGGCTGATCTTTACAGAAAGATGGTGAGGGAGTACGTAGCTGACCATACCATCGTCCTAAATGATCACACAGCTCCCTACAACTACTGGGTTTCAAAGCTGGACATGTGGCACGAACTGGCGCTGTACTCCTTGGAGGTTTTTGCCTGCCTTGCCGCTAGCGTGTTGTCCGAGCGGGTTTTCAGTGCAGCTGGTGACATCATCACCGATAAGCGTACACGCCTGTCGACTGACAGCGCTGACAGGCTGACGCTTATCAAGATGAATAAAGCCTGGATTTCTCCGGATTTTCATTCTCCACCAGGTGAAAGAAGCTCAACCTGAATAATGTATGCACTCCTCCTCCTCATTGTCCTCCTTCTCCTCCTCTTTGTACACTAAAGCATAGGAAACTGGCTATTTTTTGCCAGGGCCAACTGGCTCTAGCTATAGTACTCTATGTATTTAATTTTTCTGGAGGGCCACCTACCCGGTCCTCTGTTTTAAGCAATTTTTGGGAGTGCAACATACAGGCACTCAATCTATTTAATTTTTCTGGAGGACCACCTACCTGCTCCTCTGGTTTGAAAACTTTTTTGGACTGCCACATACAGGCACTCAATTTATTTAATTTTTCTGGAGGACCACCTACCTGCTCCTCTGGTTTGAAAACTTTTTTGGACTGCCACATACAGGCACTATCCAAATTAAAGTGTCTCTATAGCAGCCTCCACATGTCGTCTTTTTAGCTGGCTCCACACGTTGTCTCCATTGCTACCTCCACACGTCATCGCCATAGCTGCCTCCAAAAGTCGTCCATATAGCTGCCTCCATACATTGTCTCCACATCAAACTTGTTAACTTTGTCGCCACCCTGCTGTGTAATCCACAAAATATACTGGCAAACTTTTATCATTTACCAATATTATTTCAGCGCTTCTTGCGCATCTGTTTACATTCCCCTCACCCGCCATATCCCAAACTTATAAGAACGCTACTACACTTGATCTTATACAAAAGGTTCTTAGAAGTGCTGTTTGGGGAGTAGCCTAGAGACAGGGGCTTGGATTGGCGAAAGCTCGCCTGGCAGCAGAGCGCCAGCTCCATCTCAAGATCCAACTAACATAGTTTTAACTGCAGCACCTTTAATCTACTACTAGTTCACTGCCTCCATACATCGTCCCCTTATCAAACGAGCTGTGTCGGGCAGAATTTTGGGTTGTTTTCATGGCTTCCACATCAAACTTGTTAACTTTGTCGCCACCCTGCTGTGTAATCCACAAAATATACTGGCAAACTTTTATCATTTACCAATATTATTTCAGCGCTTCTTGCGCATCTGTTTACATTCTCCTCACCCGCCATATCCTAAACTTATAAGAACGCTACTACACTTGATCTTATACAAAAGGTTCTTAGAAGTGCTGTTTGGGGAGTAGCCTAGAGACAGGGGCTTGGATTGGCGAAAGCTCGCCTGGCAGCGGAGCGCCAGCTCCATCTCAAGATCCAACTAACATAGTTTTAACTGCAGCACCTTTAATCTACTACTACTTCACTGCCTCCATACATCGTCCCCTTATCAAACGAGCTGTGTCAGGCAGAATTTTCAGGTGTTTCACCAGATACATAGTGGAACTCGGCCCATCTGTCGCCGCCATGCTGGAGACCTGAAGTTGCAATCATAGCAGCGCAATATGGATGCCCCATACTGTCGCTCTTAATCATGGAACCATTTCCGTAAAAACAATTAAAAATAGAACCACTATGCTATTCCATTATTCCTAGGTGAAATATTCAAACGACCCGGCCTGATTTGAAAATTATAATCTTTTCAAAGTAAACGCTTCTGGCCCCCAGGCCCATTTTGGGTGGGGAGGAGCCGAGAGACAGGGGCTTGGACAGGCGAAAGCTCGCCTGGCAGTGAACCGCCAGCTCCATCCCAAGATTAGGCAGCCTCAGAGGCATCCATGCATGCTGCCCCTGCTGTTTCCTGTCCATTTTGCCTCCACGATCCTCCACAGCGTCCACCAATGTCTCATTTCAACTCTCTATACCCCAGACGCTGAAGCACGAGAGGATATGCAGCACATCATCCCCTTATTAAACGAGCTGTGTCAGGCAGAATTTTCAGGTGTTTCACCAGATACATAGTGGAACTCGGCCCATCTGTCGCCGCCATGCTGGAGACCTGAAGTTGCAATCATAGCAGC